>NW_019417210.1:126182-201084 GCF_000390285.2 Anoplophora glabripennis | reverse complement strand
CCATAGACCTTATAAACTACTGGACTCGCCCAACTGTCATTTTGCCTATATAAACGGCAATCGCTCAGACGTGTGCGAGAGAGATGGAGCTAGTAAGGGCTTAAGCTTCGTTCACAGAATTTCGATTGCAGCGCGCCTACATTTAATTCAACCAATCAGCTAGCTATACGCGATTCCTTACCCCTTTTTTCTGTTGGGCCGTATTCAAAGACTTTATAAAAATAATATAGAGACTAAAAGACAAAAAGTTTTAATTTTTTCCAGTAGTGTACGTATGTAAAAGGGTTTATTATATTACTGTCCTAATTACAATATTTGAATTGTTTTAGCTATAATATTCCAAATAGTTTTTATAATGCCTTATTTATGTATTTCTCCATTTATTTTCCTCATATCGTAAACTCGATCGGTTAAAATTACTGTAAGCTCTTCTGACGTAGTTGTTCCAAATATTTCATATTTTCTTGCTTTGCAGAACTATATAAATTAAAACTATGTCGATGCTTTCTTGGTTCAACATATTATTTGAAGAGAATTTTTGCTGGAGTACATTTCAGTTAAAATTTTTTTCTTTATATTCGGTTTGAATAATTTGAAGAGTAACACATTTAAAGCGGCAAAATTTTGACGTTAAAACAACATTTTGAGGATGGGGGAAGTAATATGATCTAATAAGTTATCTTATCATCAAAGACAACTCTACTTGGTCATTATTTTCACAAATATGCGAAATGTATGAACATGTTGGTACCATCATAACTTCTTCCCTACCTATGAAATTTAATTTTTTCTCCACTTAAACGTCTCTTTACGCAATTTATCGCATGACACGATTGCACCATATTTAGTTTTTACGAATCTTTCATATACACTAACTAAATCACACAAAAATTCAAGAAATGGATCAATAATGTCAATACATGACATTTACTTCAAAGTTTGTTTACGGCATTTTGTACCGGTATACTCGTGTATCATTTGTTTTACCGGTATTTGCCTCAACTAGCTTCATTTGCCTTGCACACATCAGCGCGATTGACCTCTCTTTCTAGGGCCAGTCCATAGTTTACTAGGTCTATGCTTTCTACCCCCTATATCTCGAAATCTGTCCATTATTACACTTTGTGCCCATGGAGACTTTTGATCAGGAGCTCGAATAGAATAACATATATCAATTTCAGAAAATTTCACCAAGGGCCACTTCCCATAAAAAAACCCATTTGTCATTCATTCCGCACCTACATGAACCGGGGGTATTAAAACAAATATTAGTTTGTTACATTTTTTTATAGGCTATCATTTAAGTTAATAACTAAACAAATATGTATTAATTATTAAAAAAAATTACGCAGGTGTTGGATGAATGTGATTAATATTAAGCCTGAGTCTATAATTATGAATTGTTTGACAACTGACAAAAATGTTTAGGTAAAAGTTCATCGAATTGAAGACCCTAACATTCCATGACACTCTTAATGACTTTATTTTCCAGGAAGTTTCATATTTCGAGTCGGAAATATTTTTTTTTTACTTTCTGATTTGCCATATTATCACTTCATCTTGCCTTTTGATTTTTTCTTGTAACCTACATACGTTGATATTAATTCTCTGAAAAAAATGAGGAATTGGGGCACAAAACAATCGCCGCGAAATATTCCACAGCACTCTATACAACCGCTTTTCCATTCAACGCACGGGATATGATTGAATAAAACACACTAGACACGTTCATAAAAGATAAAATATACGATATAGGAAAAGTATTTTCTGTCGTGCGCCCCTTCTTTGTTGTCTGTACTCCGCATAAGTACCCTGGATGAATTTTTTCCCTTTTAACGTATCATCGGCTTATGAATAGGGATATTTCTTTTCGTTACGAGATCGAATGACACCAAAGCCAGACAACACTGCAGGATATTAATGGTGTTGGATTTTTGCTTTGAATAAAATATTTTTTCTATTAACGACGTCAAAATACGTCACTATTTAGTACAGTACAGGATTTAATTGGCATAAATAAAATTCATTAGAGCCAATTAAATCATTTATTTGGCGAATTAAATAAACATTTATTTGGAAATAATAAGGGATTTATTTCAATGAAAATGTACTCAATGTACTTCAGTTCTAATTTTAAACAGCTACAATGCTTTATTGCTTTATTCATTTGCTTAACTTTAAATCTGCAGGCAACTGACTTTCATCCCTTGTAGCGCCAAATTAGAATTATTTCACCAATTCAAGTAACTATTTAATTTTCGTAGCTGAAATGTTAGTTTTTAAGGTTCTATTATTGAATAAACCATTTCTTTTAGGGTTCTCCAGAAGAAATAATCCATAGGGGTCATAACTGGGGAGCGCGCCGGCCAATTTACTGGGGCGTTGTTATCCCTGCCAATCCATCTGTTTGGACAGAGTTGATTTAAAAAAGCTCGAACATTAACAGTAATGAGAGGGAGCCTCGTCAATAATAGAGATGATTTGTGGCAAAGAATTCAGCATAGTACATATGTCATTAGAAATAATCCACAAATCTTAGAAAGGATACAGTTTAATTTTTGGCATAGAATTAATCTCTGCAGGTATGCAGGTGGTGGACATTTTAAATTTCTTTTGAGAGAGGTTAATAATAATTAGTTATTTTTTATATTTTTAGACCGTTTAGATTGGTTATATTGTTTAGATTGTGTTAGATTGATTAGATTGTTTTTAGAAAGCATGTTTTTTACTCTATCAATTATGTTTGCAGTAAAATTGTTAAATAAACGAAGTTTAAAACTGTCACTTCACTGTGTAAAGGCATATTTATTGTTAATAAAGCATTGCTTTTGTTTTCCTTTATCAGTAGAATTGAAAATAACTTTTAAACAATTTTTTTTATGCATTTTCAAATTTAAATGCCTTGTTGTTGAAAACGGTTAGCTTTAGATATATTAGCAAGGTATACCTTTTTAAGCAGAAAAATTGGGGGGAAAGATTTTTCCAGTCTAAAGTGAAATACACCGTGGCACAAAAAAGTTTTGGCATTTTCAATGCGCCCAAATGGTCGCTTATTGTGGCGCCCTCTAGAGGGCGCAATGAAATTGTCGATAAATTCGAAAAAAGAAACCTGAATCGAAATTTCACGAAATGTTACTTATTTTTTCAACTTTGACACCCTATAACTCCGTTATTATCAATTTTTGGACTAAGGCAAGTTTAATTAAATCAACTTATTTTGAGCTTGGTGGAGCATTGTACAGACCCTGTATAACTATGAAGTTAACATTGTTATTTAGATTACACGAAACTATATGTGGCTATAACAATGATTTTATTTCAGAAAAATTGTGGTTAAGAAAACTGTGAATGTTACAAACTTTCTAGTTTATGACACCCTGTATATTTGTGAATGTTTTATTCGAATCAAACCGCCCGGCACGTTTTTTCCCAAATGAATTAGTAAGTATGGAAAATCGATGCGACCTAGACTCGTACGCCAGTAGAGCTATTTCCCGGATTGCATTCAACTGGTGAACAACCGAATCAAGCAGCGCTTCCATATGGGGCTGACATAAATATTTAGCACCGAGTAGTTTTCCACTGCAGCGCATTGCATTAGACCCGGTGAGATGCCGGAAAGAACAAGCTTACAACGCCCGGAGAGAAATACAGAATATCCGATCGGAAAATTGTATTTACTGGTATTTTATTTGGATTTTTAGTCCGGTTCGTACAATTGCAAATAATAAAATAAGAAAAGTTATCCTCATATGCTGATAAATCAATCATTCAGCATAACGTTCATAATTCGCAACTGTTTGAATCTAGCTTAAGGCCGGTCCACATTGGGATTTTTTGGTATAAAGAAAAGCCAAAGAAATTTGTATGTTAAAGTGTGTATAAAATTTTATTAAAATCTTAGCTGAGCGCTTTCGACTACATAGTCATCATCGGAGCTATTCCTAAAATATCAACAAGAGGTTGAAATGACTATATATAAAAAATTTTTACTTACGTTAAATTTTAGATACGAACAAATATTTAGGGAACGTTGAAAATCTTAATAAGTTCGACATAACAATATACAACATTAAATATAACATCAATTACTGGTAAATAACAAGAAAAAGAAACAGAAATTGACTAACAATGTCGAACACGTGGAGTGAAATACAGTGAGGTTAAATGTTAAATGAAATTGAAAATTGACATTCTACAATTCTAAGGACTACCAACTAAGTGAAAACAAAAATTTAAAGTTAAATATACTAATAACAAAATATCAGCTGTGAATTAATGAGATTCCCAAAGATACTTGAATTTGTGAATCCTAGAGCTTTTTGTCCAAAAATATGCACAGAGTTCAAATACGTGAATTGCGTGATTGGGCATAAAATGACTTGCTATAATTTAGAGCTTAATAATATCGAAATTCGCAATTCCTTCTTAAAGTACAGGTGTTAAGTATATTTAAAAAAAAAATCGCTACGATTGGGTGAAAATTCTTTTGTAACAAGAATTTTGTCCATAAATATACCAAAAAATCCCACTGTGCGGTCGGTTCTTTGGATGCATTTTCGTCTGAATTGGATTCGTCAGAAATCGGACGAAGAAATGCGAATGATCCCATTTCAGTGAAACCTATTGAAGGTCGTACACTGTGTCCAAATTCATTTATACAAATTCGGACGATAATATGCGATGCGCGATCTATCCGAAACAAATGTGATTGTTCGTAGTTGTTCTGACGAATCGATAGTAACCACTTGTGACATCCATAAGTATATGGATGTTGAAAAATTAATTAATCTAATTTATGAAAAAACGCATCTGTGGAATATGACCGACAAATCATAACGCATCACATCTTTAAATCATCATATAAATGATGAAATTCTTCGAATTCATTTCATTTAGCTAATATGTGATTAACCCAACACTTTTTTTCAATCTTCATCTAAGAACATAACTATTTGCCAAAAGAATCATCCATATTATTAACAATTGTACTGACTTGATAAATCAGTATGTACGACTGACTCTGCAAAGCAAAAACTTGGCTAGTGGACGATACAAGAGGCGAGATCTGACAAACTTATTAGTCCGATTTCTGACAAAAACAATTCGGACGAAAACGCATCCAAAGGACGACCGGCCTAAAGCGTCGATTACACTAGATGCGAATTCGTACGAAAATAAGGTCGTCGTACGAATTCTTACTAAATTTTTCGTAGGGAGTCACTATTTGGGGGTGGTTACACTGATTACGAATTGGAACAAACATATGATATCAAATCGCAGAAAAATCTGTTCGTGCGATATACACATTCGCAAGAAACTGTTCGAATTAATGAAGTAATTACAAGAATTCACTGTTAAGGTTTAAGTAAAGTAAAACCAATCCAGTTTGTTCAATGCTATACCTACTTACATTTTTGGTGAAAACACATGATGACTGTCATTCATAAATAACAAGTCAAATAGATCTTCGTTACATTTGAATGTCACGAATGTAACATTATTCGTAATAACTGGACTAATGAAAAGTTATTTTGGTCGCGCAAGAAATTAGTACGTTTGTAAAAATACGTAAAACTAGAGACAGTATAACACACATTTGAATATACCGGCCTATTTGTTTCGATATTTCGTACGAAATTTTTTTGCACAAATTCATATTTTTTGAGCGAAGTCGGTTTAAAATATTATGCAGAGCCTGGGCTTATAAAAAATGGAACTATTTTTGGTGAACTAAATGATTATTTTAGAATTTGCGGAAACTGTATTTTTTCGAGTTTGCAGTAGGATTATCAGGAATTATTGGGAGTAAAATATTTCAAACCTTCACAGGCTTAGTACCTATTGGATGTTTCGCATGACTTGAAAATTGATGAAAATAATGGAGAACACAGTTCTACAGTTTATTTAGCGCCGCTTTTTCAGCGGGACTTAGCTGTTGGATAGAATACGTGACAATATGACTAAGTTAATGTGAAATATTTTTTACCTAGGCAATATTTGTTCTTTTCACTATATTCTTTCTTAAAAAAATGTACATTTTAGTATTTGTCTTCATATTTTCAATTTGTTTAAACTAATTCAAGTACATTAAAAAATATTTATAAAAAAATTATCAAATTAAGTCGAAAAATGTTCTTCAATACCATAGAACTAGACATGCGAAATATATCTAACCTTCTAGGCAATATTCTTAACAGATGATGATATTACGGGGAACGATATTGGACTATATATATGCCCCAATCAGCGTTGAATTATACCACCAATATCTATTAAACAGCTAGTAATTAAAAATTATCTAGAAAAAAAAATTAAAATGTCTAAATATTATTAATACAAAAACGCATACCCGACATGGATATTTTTAAATAATGTAAAGTTTTAAATAAATACTCTCTTGATAAAAACAAATTCTAGAAATTCGAAGAGTACAAAAATTTTCTTAAACTAAAAAAATATATTGGATTGGAAATTTTTAGTAACATATTTTATTTACTTAACTCTTAATTTTGAAAATACACTGCTTTATTTTTTTTAAACAATTAATTGTAATATATTAGTATAAATATTTGTTGACAAAAATATAAAATTTTATGTTAAAAAGTAATACATTTTTATATTTTAAAAATTTAGTCTGGAATTTTAAATTTAAAAAAAATAAATATTTATCCATCGGAATCAGAATAAAATATAAAATATTAAAAAGGTTTTATTAAAATATTTCTAAAAATAATTTATTGACTGTACCTATTTCTACCTATAATTTATATTTCTCACATTCTCTCATCATTGACTGGCGACGCCCTTGCATAGAGCAGTTGCTTCCTACAATATCAACAGTTACAGCAGTTACAGCAGCCTTGTTTGTTAGACATTTTCTACATACCTAGATTTTTGGCATCGAAGATTATTTGACTTGAATTAGCTTAATACCTAAGTAATGTAAAAATATTCAAATTACTTTGTAGTTTTAGGTTATTGTATAAAGGTTACAACAAATACCCATACACACCACTTTGATGGATTTTAACTTTTTATATGTTCATACTGACCGATATGTGCAGTCTGTATGGCCTGAGGTTTACTTAGAATTCTTTGTGGTAATAAAGCAATACATTTTTAATACTAGAAACAAATATACAGCGTGGTAAAAAAGTTCTGCATAAAATTCATATTTTCGTTAAACAATTGTTTTTTTCGAAAATCGGTGAAACCCGTCGATTTTTATTTGATCCAGGGCACCCTGTTATAAAAAAAAAATTTTTTTTCGATAATCCACTTACGGCAGCGATGACATAATTTTTTTTAAATGACAATGCATGTTTTTTTCGTTCGAAATTGATGACAGTGGTAATTATCTAAACAACGGTGTGAAAATTTCGACGTCTGACATGACAATTGTTTTTAGAAACATGCACCTTAAGTTCTTATAAGTGATAATTGTCTACTTCCACTATTAATGGCTCCGAAAAGGACAAAGTTGACAAAATTACATTTCAAACGAGTAAAATTACACTAATGTTTGTGTAAGTCTAGCGAAATTGTTCGAATTACCCACCCTGTACCATTTGGCATTTTCCTAAGTGTGTGTAAACGCTGTCTACACTTCGTTCAAGCACTTCCGGGTCGATTTGATTTATTTCAAAACGAATACGGTTTTTTCCAAATCACCTGGTCTGTTTGTGTACACACGCGATTTCAAATAGCCCCACAAAAAGAGGCTAGAGGTTTTAAATCGGGCGAACGCGGAGGCCACTCGATTGTTCCGCGTCGCCCGATCCACCGGCCAGTAAACGAGTTATTCAAGTACTCCCGTACTTGCACTCCATAATGGGGCGGTGCACCATCCTGCTAAAACCAAATTCTTTCCTCAGGAATATCAGGATCCTCGTTGTTCGGGAATAACTCTGCTAAGCTTGGGACCAAATCGAACCGCAGGAAATCCAAATAGCGAGCAGCAGTTAAATTTTCCTCGAAAAAATACGGGCCTAAAATACGACGCCCTATTATTCCCGCCCAAACGTTCACCTTTCGGGGGTGCTGATGATCTACTTCTTGCACCCAGTGCGGGTTTTCCTGAGACCAATACCGGCAGTTATGTCGATGCACCGATCCATTAAGATAAAAAGTAGCCTCGTCAGAAAAAATTATGTTCTTGAGGAAGTCGGGGTCTCCGTTACATCGATGCATTAAATCTTCACAAAAGTGGAGACGGCGGTCTGGGTCGTCCTCAGTCAATGCATGTATCAAGTGACCCTTATAGGGGTGAAATTTCTCTTTTTTGAGAAAGTTCACCACAGTTACATGTGAAATATCATTGTTCAATGCAATCGACCTTGTACTAGAATGAGGGTTGTCCTGGAGCTCCACCAGGATATTCAATCTAGTTTCATCATCTACTCTAGGACGACCCGCACGAGGAGCATCTTTCACACTACCAGTTTCCTCAAACCTTGCCAGTACCCTACTAACCGTAGATTGCGTAATTGGTGGTCTGTCAGGGTACGTTGCATTAAATAATTGGCAAGCTTCTTGATGGGTTCGTAACTTATCGCCGAAACCAATCATCCTCAAAATATCAATTCTTTCGCGTTCACTAAGTTTTGCCATTTCGAATTAAACGATTTCACCAAAGAATGTTAAATCGGTACTGATTTTTAGTCTTCAATATTTCAGGTAATCTACTCCTTTCAAGTAAACATTTCTTTGGATCTTTTTTTTTGAGGAATTTATCGGCAAACTCGAAGACAAAAAGTCGACCTTAATTTGCTACATACTATTTGGATTTTGTGCGGTTGAACTTGGTTCTAAATTTTGCAGTTTAATCAGGATCCTGACAATATCTGATGAATAATTCCGCAAATATTACATAACACCAGTTGCAACTTAAGTTATCTGAAATGCTTTCTGCCGAATAAATTTTTTTCTAAGGCATTTGATCCGTAAACAGCAAATTATTGCATTCAAGAACTTAAGGTGCATTTTTCTAAAAAAAATTGTTATGTAAGACATCGAAATTTTCACACCGTTGTTTAGATAATTATCACTGTCATCAATTTCGAACGAAAAAAATATGCGTTGTCATTAAAAAAAAATTATGTCATCGCTGCCGTAAGTGGATTATCGAAAAAAAAAAATTTCCACATAACAAGGTGCCCTGGATCAAATAAAAATCGACGGGTCTCACCGTTTTTCGAAAAAAAAATTGTTTAACGAAAATATGAATTTTATGCAGAACTTTTTTACCACGCTGTATTTTAAACCAAGAAGATCCACGCGTTTTCCTACCACTTCAAGCACAAGGCCAGTTTTCAATAAATCTTTGGGTAAGGCTGTACAATAATAGATTTGTATGACCATGTCATTTACTGGCGGGGCTAAAAAAAATAACAAGTACATGAGATTAATAGCGAAGAAGAATAGTGCAAGCCATCAGCTATGCCACTAATATTAATTTGTCATATTGAAATATATGTCTATATACAGGGTGATTCAGTCATAATGTGTTCATCATAACAACAAATAAATAAAGAATGTCATTAATTTTATAGGAAGACAGGGGAAAATTAGTGGAATACAATTACGCGATTTAAAAAAAATACAATGTAAATTTACGCTGAAAAAAATAATTTCAAATTATTATTTAATGCCCTTTTCGGACAGCTCCTGACCGCTGACCTACTAAGGTCTATCAAGAGTGAATTTTGACCTGTCGTATTATTCGGTCACTAACCTAGTTTTTTTTGCATTTTTAATCCGTAGTGAACGATAAGGAAACATCAGATCTTTTTACTTAGGCACATGAATGAATAAGATACTTTTTTGCGTTTTAAATATTAACAATTATTAATCATTTATTAATTAAAACAAATGCATAACGATAATAATTGTTTTCTAAAGTTAGGTTATTACAACTTAGTATTTTTAATACTGTTAACGTTTTCTATGTTTTATAATAGAAAATGAGTTTTTTGCATTATCTTCAATTAATTATTCAGTTTGTAGTAGGTACATATACCTAGTGACTTATTACTTTTACAAAAATAGCATGTACCTATCTATTTCAAATGCCAGTACGGCTAAAAAAAACCACTTATCCGTCTACAGCACTTTATTAATGAAGTTAGGATCCGCTGTACTTTATTTTGAAACCAATTGCAAAATTCAAGACGACTGGGGAAATCAGCTGTTTCGCTTCAAAGTTTGAATGCCGAATATGTGGTTAAAATTATTGACATTATATTATCACCCTGCATATATCTCGGTCATAAATATAACTTATACTTTTTATCAATTAAACATTGTTATTTTTAAAGCAAAATCGTACGCTCTTTTTAGAAGTGAACCACTCTGTTCATCGAGCAACTAAATATGAATAACCGCGTACTCCGATTAAGACATAAATCTTCCCGATGAGCGTACTACGTCGAGGCACTGGGCAATTTACGTTTCGGTTGAGATAGTTATCAAATACAGACATCAGATGCGGTTCTGTATGAGATCCAATCTTAAAAAAACATTCCTCGTATGCACATAAAACATGAAAAGGAATGTGGGTCCATAAAGGACGGAATGATTGATGCGGCCAGTTAATGTATTCGGCCTTTACGGGGGTCGAACGATATGTTGCCCGCTAGTTACCGGCTTGGGGATTTCGCAAAGAATATTACGATGAAGTACAGTGGAAAGCCCTTAAAAATTTTTCAGAATATCAAAATTTTCTGAACTATTTTATGTATTACTTCTTTTTGAATTTTCTTGCGATAATTTGCTATGCTTTATACAAAAATTACAAAATTATAGACTAATGCAAAAAATTAACGGGTCAAAAGAATTTTCGAAAATTTTCCTTGATTTTTGACAGACTGTACTTAGGTGAAAAATGGTCGTATCGGGAATTAAAAAATGCATTTCGAAGCCCTAAGATTCCAGTTTTTAGATCTTTCGGTCGCAATTTCTTAGGAGCATGCAAGCAATTCTAATAGCGCAACAAAAAAATTTTGCAATTTTTTTTCTGAATCCACGGACTTCAATCAGTCAGAAAAATAAATTGCAAAATGTTTTTGTCGCGTTATTTCTTAGAATTGCATGATAACCGTAGCTCCTAAAAAAATTCCACCGAAAGATCTAAAAACTAGAATCTTAGAGCTTCAAAATTCTCTTTTTTAATTCCCGATACGACCATTTTTCACCTAAAAAAAAATTATTATTAGTTTAGAAGAAAAATATCCAAGTAAAGGATAATCTGAAATTATATGTAGTTTTATTGCCACTTTTACAAAATTTATTTATTGATTTCACATTTAGTTCTTATTTCTTCATTTGAACTTACCTACAGTGCTTTCGAAAAGTAACGAATAAATTCATTATTTTTTAAATTGGGAAGTTTTCGAAAAAATCCCCTGGCACGTCGATTTTGTTTTTAAAAAAGGCACTTTTTGACATACGACCCATATTTGTGACGTCATCGTTGTTCGAGATATGGCGTCATCGACAATTTTTTTAAATAGCAACAACCCCCAATTTTGACCATGCCATTTGAAAGAGCGTGTCATTCTACATACACGAAAGCACTGTATATTAAGCCTGGCGTCAAGATTATCTTATATCATTGGTCTATAAACACCCTGTGTAACATCATTTGATTAGAAATCAGGAAGATGTTTAGAATTAATTTGAAATAGCTTATTTGATTTATTATAGAAAAAATTATCTATTTTAAAACGAAATACGTTAAATAAATTTGTGGAAATATTGTAAGCGACTCATATCATGTAAAGTACCTTTTTTCAATAATAGGAAAATTCACTCTCGTGAAAATAATTTTACTTTATCCGCATTAAAATACAGTCCTTTTTAAAATAAATGCAGGTTTCTTTGTTGATTAAAACTTTTCTAAAAATTACTGTTAAAAATTCATGTTCATTGAAATATATTTGTGAAATTTTAATTCTTAATTTAGCAACTGATTATTTAATTGACAAGCTCTCTCGGTATTTTCGTTTGCTTCGTCATAAATTACGAGCATATCATAATATTCGCGATTGTTAAATAAATGCGTCATTTTCAAAAGAAAACTTGGAAATACGGCTATTAAATGTACTCTCGAAAAACAGCACAGCAATCACTGCAACAATGTATTACAAATTGACTTTTGAAAACAGCCTTATTTGATAAGAAACCTACAAAATCGTTAAAAGTGATACAGATTTTTTTTGTAAGTACTTATCGCGATAAAATACATGTATTTCCGCAGTTCCAAAACAGTTTTAAACACATTTTTAATTATCTTTTTTCTCTATGACCTTAAACTTTCGAAACAAGTTTGTGACATCGGTTAACTCAGTTTTTGCTCCTTTTTCACCCCAGTAGCAATTTTAGCACAATAGCCAAGGATTTACACACTTGTAAAAGATTTGGTTTGGTGTAGAATGTGAAACGGTGGTAAAAAAACATTAAGAGTATAACTGTCTTGTTGACTATTACACAGTACATTTCCTGCTGGCGTCAAATTAGTTGTTTCTTAACTGTCAGCCTTGTGCTATTAGTCAACTGATTGTAAAACTGTAGTGGCCAAGAGTTGTTATTGGTGGTTAGTGTTATATTACGCTTAAATGGGTTTTATGCACATATTGACAGTTTTCCAACTGTCTGCTAGAAAATTCTTAATAATGCTAAGACTTTGCTGTATATTGAAAATTTTTATACTGTGCGTAATCCAATGCAGTCTGGGGCATATAGACATTCCTGCAATATCAACACTTCATTCTCTGATGGTATGGGTCTTTGCGCACGTTATCCGATCTCAAGTATAAGTAAATTTAGAATTTTATTTCCGGGATATTTAAAAAAATTTGAATATGAAAGCGAAACAATATCACTTCGGGTTGAATCTGCAGTTTCTGTAAATGCGTATGATCTTCAATTCGACAAGCTCGTTTATGTGTTGACAAGGGAAGCAGCAACATTGTACACTTACCGGTATAATGTAAAAATACGACGTGCCATTCTCTCTCAACTCCAGCGGTTCTCAATCTGTTCGCACTTTTTTTGTTTAACTGATGTTAGTATTTGTTTATTCTTGTTTAATGCGAGTATAACAAAACAGAATTATCTTTATAAACGAATTTCTAAGTTTGTATATGAAATTAGGATCTTTCTCTTTTTCTCATGATTTAACCAATATAAAAGTTACGTTTTTTTCTACCAAGAGGCACACATTTTTTTTTTCACTAATGCGACTCGTGAACAATCGTTCACTTACGGAAAAACGGCATTCTCATTTCTTTCATTTTTTAATGATCATTAAAATATGCTAAGGATGTATCGTCTTCAGGTACAATCACCAAAGGACTCGGACTCCAACTTAAACCCCTACGTTGCACCCTTGCAAAAAAAGTATCAGACACAGAATTGGCAGTTCTAAAAATGTGAAATCAATACCTCTGCCAAACCCACCAGATATGTCTGGATATGCGGCGAATATTACAGAAATAATTGTGTCTGGGTGATTTTCAGCGGATACGGGTTAGAGGTGAGAGCTTAGTCCTAGATATTGAAATCATAAATTAACGTTACCGACCAGGTATTTCGAGGATTCCGTACTATTCAATCGTGGCGGAAGTTCCGCTGGAGATGCAAACGCGATCGAGATAAATGTTTGCTAAATATCGTTAGTTCCCATCGTGGATCGTAAATGAAAGCAATTATATTAAAACTAGGAATAGTTGTCATGTAGGGAAATCTATAAATATACATATATTGTTATGTTTTATTGATTTAGAAATTTTGAATATAATTTTATCGGTACCGATACAAAAAAGTATCGAATTAATCCAAAGTCTGATATGAGATATATTTAAAATAGTCAATAGCAGGATATGTACTACTATCATAGACTTAATGAAGGATATATATCGATAATATAAGTAATAAAATTTGTAAATGATTGAAATTTCACGACAAAACGTCAAAGCCATCAAAGTTATAACTAAATTTGAATTTGCATATTCCATAAATTATGTAAATGCACTCATGTTGTACAATTATGTTGCACAGAACATTAAAGAAATGCTACAATGTTAAAAGTCAAATATAAGTTCTGGCATGAGGACATTTAATCATAGTGAAATTTTGACAAGACGTTGACGTTAGATGAAGGTATTTCACATATACTTTCGATCCATGCAATAAAACTGATACGTAAATGAAGCATAGTGTACCTGGAGGTAGAATATATGTGTGGAATTAAACCTATACTTCGGTGAAAACATTTTATGTAGCATATAAATCTTGACTGTTATTGTTCCGTTAAAATCTTGTAAATTTATTAGTGTAAAAATGCATCTAGACTGCAAAATCATATGTGCAGTATGTAAGAGACCCTCATTATTCCATATAATGTGTTTAAACTCAAACCAAAGTTCAATTTGTTGTGTAGACTGTAAAATGCTTGTCAGAGCGGAGTGCTAAAAAACTTTCTTTCGTTTATATCTGAAAAAACGAATAAAGACTGTGTAAAAGGTGTTTAGTAGACTGTATTAAAGGCATATAAAGGACAGACATGCTGAGAATTAGTCCATGTATCAAAATTAAAGTGAATTTTGTAAAAATATGTAACATTTTGACATAACGTTCAACTTAACCTAGAAATGTGTAATTAGTGTCAAAAGACGCAGAAAAATGCAAAGAATCTGAAAATGAAAAGTTCATGCATCACAAGTCCATTAAAAAGTCAGTATTTACAAAAATAAAGTTCCAAAAATATGATTGTTATGTTGCCATAGTAAATTTCAATTTTTTTGCACATTTTATAAAACCAATATCCGGGCTCGAGGTAGCCAGTCTCTCATGTTTACCTGTAACAGCAACATCGTAAATTTTGCTCCTAAAAAAACAAGTGCTAGCTGTTATTATAAACAAATCAGTAAAAATCAGTATATTCACGCAGACATATTGGTAATTAAATGTCGAAAACAAAACTTGACAGTCAAAAGTCAGAATGGTACAACAGTGGAAGTGACATTAGACCGAAAATACGTTTAACAGTCTCAACAAGCAATTAATACAACTACAACAAATTGATACGAGGTGAACTTGTAAAAATTAAAAGCAAAAAAGTGACAAGTGGAAATTTAAAAATATAGTGTAGTGTTGTTTTCACTTGGAAAAATTCCTGTGGCAGCACGAGGGATACTTCGGCAGTTTCTGCTGCGAGACGACAAATCAACGAGGAAATACTGGAACAGCGCGACTACATGCAGCAGATTTCGCAACATAGCGTAGTTACATGCTGATGGAAAAGTCAGAAAGAAATATTTCACTGTAAGTGTCGACATGTAATAAGCAAATTTGCAAATTTAATAAACAAAGCGCTATATAAATTTCATATCAAAANTTAGTCTATGCATCAAAGTAAAAGTGAATTTTGTAAAAATATGTAACATTTTGACATAACGTTCAACTTAACCTAGAAATGTGTAATTAGTGTCAAAAGACGCAGAAAAATGCAAAGAATCTGAAAATGAAAAGTTCATGCATCACAAGTCCATTAAAAAAGTCAGTATTTGCAAAAACAAATGTCCAAAAATATAATTGTTATGTTGCCATAGTAAATTTCAATTGTTTTGCACATTTTATAAAACCACTATCCGGGCTCGAGGTATCCAGTCTCTCATGTTTACCTGTAGCAGCAACATCGTAAATTTTGCTCCTAAAAAACAAGTGCTAGCTGTTATTATAAACAAATCAGTAAAAATCAGTATATTCACGCAGAAATATTAAATGACAGACAGATTAAATGTCGTAACAAAACTTGACAGTCAAAAGTCAGAATGGTACATCAATGGAAGTGATATTAGACCGAAAATACGTTTAGCAGTCTCAACAAGCAATTAATACAACTACAACAAATTGATACGAGGTAAAAATTAAAAACAAAAAAGTGACAAGTGGAATTTTAAAAATATAGTGTAGTGTTGTTTTCACTTGGAAAAGTTTCTGTGGCAGCACGAGGGATACTTCGGCAGTTTCTGCTGCCAGACGACAAATCAACGAGGAAATACTGGAACAGCGCGACTACATGCAGCAGATTTCGCAACACAGCGTAGTTACATGCTGATGGAAAAGTCAGAAAGAAATATTTCACTGTAAGTGTCGACACGTAATAAGCAAATTTGCAAATTTAATAAACAAAGCGCTATATAAATTTCATATCAAAATTTCAATTGAACTACAGACAGTAGAAATACACTCATGCACTGTTGTGGTATAAATTTAAAGGGGGAATTTGTTATTTAATAATTTAGTATAAGCATTACAACAATTATTGTACATTGTGACAAAACCTTAACCTGCCAAATTCTGTCAATATATTGAAATTTTTAAATTAAATACATCTTTTATTCAAGAAATTAGAATATAATCTCAACAGATTCAAATTTAAATTCAAAATATATCAGAATATAAAACGAAACATAGGAACCCACACACTGAGAGAGTCTAATATCAAATAACAACACAAGTAAAAAGTATAAAGGCGCCCATCTTAAAAATATTTCAACACAAATAAAAAAATTATAAAGTCAACCAACATATAAACATAATAATAATCACAATAATATACAAAGTGTTCTATTTTAAATAGTAAGATGGATAGAAGCAGTATTATATGCAGTAGTACTTTATTTTTGTGCAAGTAAAGAACGCACTAATTTAAGTACTCGAAAATCAAGAAAGTCTTGAGAGTTTTTTTAACGAAACTAATATACAAGCTGTATTTAAAGGAAGAAACACAAATGCTACTAGATAATATTGAGGTTAAAATAGAGGGTGAAATTTAAAGGGGTGAAAAAGGAGCAAAAACTGAGTTTATTGACGTCAAAAACTTGTATCGGAAAAAAGCTTTTTGAATTGCCCTCTTTTTGTGGGGATATCTGAAAAGTGTTGTATATTCCACGGAAGTTCGTGATATCGACCAACTGCGACATTGTATTGCCGAAGCTTGTAATACGATTCGAGAGGACGTGGCAATGTTGCAACGTGTGCAAGCGAATTGGATACGTCGTGCTGAAGTTTGTGTGCAAGCAAATGGTGGGTACATCGAACATCTTCTATGAAAATCAGCAGTTTTCAAAATATTTGACATAAGTTCAATAACACTCTGTATATTTGAGCAAAATATACCTTAGTCTAAGATTCTTTATTTGCAACTTACATGATGTTTAAAGTGGTATGAAGTATGTAGTCAATAATCAATTTTTAAAACGTGCGTCTTTCTAAAAATTATCATGCATTATAATATCGCCATTAAAAAAATACTTCACTGTTTCGCCCGCTCCACCGGCTCTAGATTCAGTAGGTTTTGCACTTTTTGTAAGTACGTTGTTTTTATTGAACGTACGTAGAAGGAGTAAAATATATACCATCATAATTATTAACGACACAATAAATAAAAAAGAGACGAATAAAATTCCTCTTATATTATTAATAGTTAATGTCACAGTAATTACATCCTGCAGAAAACTTCTCGCATTAAGTACTCTATTCATCATCCTGAATTCTGCGCAAAACTCGGAAAACTTTTCGTGACTACTTTAGTTAAAACTACATAGAACAGCTCGGAAAATATTACGATTGGGAAGGTGACGCAAGCTTTCTTTTGTATTCAACCGCTAGTGTTTGTTTAAAAAATAAACTCACATGGGTAGAGTAAAGCTGGAATATTTTAAATTATTACCTAATAATTAAATTTGGTATCAAATAAGTGTAATATTGCGAATATGACTGGTTGTCTCATTATCATCATCCCTTAACATATAAGGATGGTCGTGCACCCTCATACTTGTATCGGATTGAGTATGGGAATTTCCTGGGTTCTCCATTGCCATCTGCGTTGTCAGGATGTTTGTCGCCAGATCGCGAAGGGGATATCAGGATGCTCTGGCGTCTCCCCCTTCACGCCAATCACAACGGATTAGCTAACGTCAATTCTCTCGTATTTCTTCCATTGATGATGAGATTTCTTGGCTTTGGGATCATGGTCTACGCTCTAAAGTTTGTACCTAAATACGCATTTATAATACTTTAATTTGTGTTCTATAGTTTAGTTTATATGAGGTTCGAAACCACTTTTTTACACTGAGCACTTGATTTTATGGGAGCACTGTGGAGTATCTCTATTATCACTGTCTGTGCTGGGCTAAAGTGTATGTATCTGTGGTGAATTTGAGTGCCTCTATGGAAGCTTTAGAAGTTTGTATAGAGTTTTAGAGCTTAGGTTGTATCCCTTAAGATCTAAACTGCAGTATGGACAAAACCTGGGTGGTATGTGCTAGTGAACAATGAGAACGTTGAGCTCGTTTAATTTTTTACAAGAAATTTAACTCAGTTTTGATTTGTCATTTATTGAAATTTTTTTATTTATTTACAATAAATGAAATATTATATGTAATAGAATATAAGTATATAAGACTAAATTATAAAAATTTGGAACGTACTATACGTACTGGCCAGGATTTGATACTGGTTATTGAACTGCATGGTTGCTGTGCTGACGTTCGAACTCCCTCAACAATGGCTTCGCAGGGAGTTATGTAGTGAGGTGCGCCAAATTTTGGTGTTGTAGTTCAAATTTCGAAATTTTGGACTTAAACCTTGCCAAAATTCGAAAAAAGGATGAAGTTTCGCGCCTTCTTACGTTGCCGGTGGCTTCTGGGCGTCGTCTGGTACGGCTGATAACCTTTAGAGGTAATCATGGCTTGGTATAGAAATGGAGAGAAATTTCCAAAACATGCGTGAAAATTTTCGCGATCAGTGGCGGTTTAGCGCTTCGTTGAATGCGCTGTCAGCATTTAAATTTTCAAAACTGTGACGAAATTGTGTTTTCCTGCGCCTTCCTATCTGTGTAATGGGTCGTCTGTGGATGTTTGTCCATAGTTGCGATAGATTTAGAAGGAACGGAGCTTTTTCAAAGATTATCGAATTATTTTCGAAACATGGGTGAATTTCGAGAATAAGTAACAACTTTATGAAAAGAACTTTTTTTATTGTTAACAAAAAATACCTTTTCGTTCCAGTTAACAATAGTGTTTTTTTTTAACTTGCTAGAATTAAAATAGTAATATTTTATGGCAGGTTTAAAAAAAA
Organism: Anoplophora glabripennis; assembly: GCF_000390285.2. Lineage (NCBI taxonomy): Eukaryota > Metazoa > Arthropoda > Insecta > Coleoptera > Cerambycidae > Anoplophora > Anoplophora glabripennis. The sequence goes on along the minus strand of NW_019417210.1, from coordinate 181,935 downwards.
ATTATAATCAGCAGAAAACGTTTGTTTCCCACTTGAAAACCCGAAGTATTAAATTCTTTTACTAAAATATATCATCTATAGCTCCCTCCCCTGATTATACTGTCAATTTTACAATTTTTTCGATTCGGAACCCAACTATCTTAATATAAAAATGTCAAAACATGCCTCCGGGGTTGATAATCCCACGAAAAACACGTTCGGTAGCGTTAAAAGCGACCAGAATACGACGATCCGATCTGAATGGGACCGCGGAGGCAATCAATAACGAACAGCTCTCACTAGCCTCGGATTGGAATGTAAATATTTACCGGGAATATTGTCGCGATGCGCGCGTGTTTGATTTCGACGGTGTTTTATTAGTCCGGCAGATGAAACTCTCTCACTTCTGATAATTGACGACCGAAAATACCCGTAAACAGGTTTAATTAGAAAAAGGAATGCTACAAGATACTTGCTTATTTTTATAACCATTGGCGGATCATTGATAAATATTTTGCAGAAATTAGTCGAGATATTAACTTCCTGAAAATCGCTATCCATCAATTTTAATGCATAAAATCTACATATAAACTATTAATTGATTGCTTATTTTGAGTTAGCTTTCCTTGAAACTATAAAAATAAGTTATAATAGATTTACTCATATGAGTTGTTATGTTTTGTTAAATTTGAAAACTGAATCGATTCTTTTCTCGGCAACCGAAACATAAAATTGTCGAATAAACACAAATTTTGATATTGAATATATTTGAAATATACACAAACAGGGTATGGATGACTGTAATGAATTTAAATGAAGGATATTTATCAATAGTATAAGTTAAAATGATGTAATTAATAAATTTTCACGATAAAACGTCTCGACTGTCGAAATTATGACAAAAAATTGTATTTGCATATTCATAAAATTCGCAATTATGTTATAAAGAACAGTAAAGAACCATATTACAATATTAAATGTCAATTAAAAGTTCTGGCATAAGCACATTTAAAAATATTGTGAAATTTTGACGTCATTGACGGATGATGAAGGTTTTTCACGTATAATGATGATTCAATCATGCAATAAAACTGGTACATAAACAAAGCATAGTATGCCTGTGACCAGAATGTATGTGTGGAATTAAACCTATGCTGTGAAAACTTTTATGTATCATTTAAATGTTGACATTTGTTGTTCCAAAAGAATAGTGCAGTTCAGCTCAGTTTTCATCTGTAGGAATTCCAGTAAAAAAAAACATCCAAGGAATCTTCGTGGAGTAAAGGAGTTTTAACGAGGAAACTTCAGACCAGTGCGATTACATACAGGAGGATTTACAGTGCAGCGCGGTTACATGCAGATTAAATAACCAGCAATAATTCTACGATTGTAAGTGTCGACAAAATTAGCTTAACAAATTTGCAAATTTGAAAATAAAGCCCTATAAAAATTTCTACATTAAAAATTTCACTGCATTTATGTATAATTAATGCACAATTTCATTGCCAACCAATTGAACTATTGAATAGTATAAAACACTATTATGCACTGTAACAGTAGAATTTAGAAATTTCTTGTTTTATTAATCTAGTGTAAGAAGTATAACAGTTGTCAATTGTAAAAACCTATAACCCATATAATCAGATTGTAATATATCGATATTTGTAACATACAATATATCTTTCATTTAAAGAAATCAGAGTAAAAAAACAATAAAATTTTAATCCAGATGTAAATAAATAAAAAAAGAACCCACACGCTGAGTGAGTCATATCAATAACAACAACATATTAAAAATATAAAGGCGCTCAAAATAAATCAAAACAAATAACAATAATAACAACATATAAAAAAATATACCAAACAAAAAAAAACAATATTATGTACTCATATGGATTTACTCAAGAAAGGGGGTTACAATTTTAAATTTATTATTTTATATAAATGAAATTAATATGTGACCAACAATACAATTGTGCTATTAGAAATAAGACTGCGAAAAACGAATGGAAGAGGGGATAAGTACGGCAAGCCAACTCCAGGCTAAAGACAGAAGATATCGGCTCGTTAGGCGCAGGGGATTTCTGTCAGTATCTATTTTATTTAACGAATTAGAAAGAAAAATGCCTCATACATAATTGTACTATTTTTAAATTCATAAAAGAATTCTGATGTCATATTTACAAATAAAATTTCAAATAATATTCTAGTTATATTTTTAAAACACATCTGTTAAGCTACTTTTTCTTGTTTGTTAAAATAGTGCGACAATTTTATTTTTCAGGAATATACAGTGTGTCCCAAAATAATGGAACAAAATTCATATTTTTTTTCCAGTTCTTTCCTATTTGCTTTTCCTTTGCTTTTTAGATAAACCCACAAAAAAATCTAGTGGGGCTAAGTCAGGGGAGCGTGGTGGTCATTCAAGCGGCTCTCTTCTGCCTATCCATCGATTTGGGAAAAGTTCATTAAGGTAATTTCTTACATCGAGGCGAAAATGTGGAGGGGCACCATCTTGTTGGAACCAGACATCACTAGTAGGCAGATCATGCACAGTAGGATTAGGAAAAATTAATTCCTGGGCTGGAATCAGCTGAATACGTAAAAAATCTGAATAAATGTCATCTGTCAAATTACCCTCAAAGAAATAAGGTATCTGCCTATAGTTCTTATAAAGACGTTAACTTTGTAAGGATGCCACCTTTGAGACTTCAGAGTTCTGTGAACTGAGGACTTCGACATGTTAAAGTTGGCTGAGATAGATCTAATGGATGAGTGAGGATTTTTCAGTAACGGCGAGCATCACATTTTGATGGTAATTTTCGCTTACCGTTCTTCGTCTTTCTGATCCAGGTAAATCTTTTATACTTCCTGTTTCTTTAAACTCTTTGGATACTCTACATATTGTAGCTCGACTAATTCTCTGGTCTGGATATTTATGGTGAAATAAGTCCGCCGACCAGTGATTATTAAGCAATGACTTACGTTTCTGACCACTGAACAACTGAACATTGAACTATTTAATTACGTAAGTGTCTTNTAGAGAAAAATTGTTTTTACAAAAAATATTCGACTTTAAGTTAACATTAAAACGCAAATACTTTTTTGTTACATTCATTGGGGAAAATCGTGAGAAACGTAACTTTATGTAATTCAATATGGTGGAAACGCCCACTGGCGGCCATCTTGGAAACTTGAAAATAATTTCCAGCATTTTCCCTTGCCCACTTTACCTATGAAATTTTTTACCGTAGCTCTCTACGATCATTAGTTTCTGAGATACAGCCGCTTACCTCGCTTATTTGCCCACCCTGTATATGTGTAGTAGTAGGACTGCAAAATCATATGTGCAGAATGTAAAAGACCCTCGTAACTCCATAAACTGTGTTTAGACTCCAACCAAAGTTCAAATTGTTGTGCAGACTTTATTAATACTTGATGGACCGGAGTACTTTGAAATTTTCTTTCGTTTACATCTGAAAAACGAGTAAAGACTGTATAAAAGGTGTTAAAAAGGTTGTACTAAAGACATTGAAAGGACAGGCATGCTGAGAATTAAGCTATTTATCAAAATTTTGTTGAAATTTGTAAATATAAGTAAAATTTTGGCATGACTTTTAACTTAACCTAGAAACGTGAAATTGGTGTCAAAAGATGCAAAAAATTCAAGGAAGTTGAAAATGTAAATTTCATGCATCATAACTCGGTCTAAAAGTCAGTATTTGCATAAATAAAATTTCAAAAATGTTTGTTATTGTTGCTATAGAAACTTTCACTTTCAACTAATCTCCGGGCTCGAGGTAGCCAGTCTTCCATGTTTACCTGTAGCAGTAACATCGCTAGTTTGCTCCTAGAATAAACAATTGCTATTAATAAAAATCAACAAGTTAGTGAAAAAAGTATACTTATCAAGCCATCTTGGTGGTGAAATGTCATGGACAGATACAGCTGTCAAAAGTCCGAAAGTCACATTAGTTGAAGTTACATAAGTTCGAAAATTCATTAACCAACATCAACATAAATAATTGTAAAACAACAAATTTGAACAAGGTTAACAAGCATAAATTAAAAGTAATACTTGAAATCTATTAAAAGAATAGTGCAGTTCAGTTTTCATCTGTAGGAATTCCAGAAAAAAAACATCCAAGGAATCTTCGTGGCGTGACGGCGTTTTAAGGAGGAAACTTCAGACCAGTGCGATTACATGCAGGAGGATTTACAGTGCAGCGCGGTTACATGCAGATTAAATAACCAGCAATAATTCTACGATAAGTGTCGACAAAATTAGCTAAACAAATTTGCAAATTTGAAAATAAAGCCCTATAAAAATTTCTACATTAAAAATATCACTGCATTTATGTATAATTAATGCACAATTTCATTGTCAACCAATTTAACTACTTACAGTATAAAACACTATTATGCACTATAACAGTAGAATTTAGAAGGGAAATTTCTTGTTTTATTAATCTGGTGTAAGAAGTATAACAGTTGTCAATTGTAAAAACCTATAACCCATATAATCAGATTGTAATATATCGATATTTGTAATATACAATATATCTTTCATTTAAAGAAATCAGAGTAAGAAAACAACAAAATTTTAATCCAGATATAAATAAATAAAAAAAGAACCCACACCCTGAGTGAGTCATATCAATAACAACAACATATTAAAAAAATAAAGGCGCCCAAAATAAATCAAAACAAATAACAATAATAACAACATATAAAAAAATAAAAACCATACCAAACAAAAAAACATAATATTATGTACTCATATGGATTTACTGAAGAAAGGGGGTTAAAATTTTAAATTTATTATTTTATATAAATGAAATTAGTATGTGACCAACAATACAATTGTGCTATTAGAAAGAAGACTGCGAAAAACGAATTGAAGAGGGGATAAGTACGGCAAGCCAACCCCAGGCTAAAGACAGAAGATATCGGCTCGTTAGGTGCAGGGGATTTCTGTCAGTATCTATTTTATTTAACGAATTAGAAAGAAAAATGCCTCATACATAATTGTACTATTTTTAAATTCATAAAAGTATTCTGATGCATATTTACAAATAAAATTTCAAATAATATTCTAGTTATATTTTTAAAACACATTTGTTAAACTACTTTTTCTTGTTTGTTAAAATAGTGCGACAATTTTATTTTTCAGGAATATACAGTGTGTCCCAAAATAATGGAACAAAATTCATATTTTTTTTCCAGTTCTTTGCTATTTGCTTTTCCTTTGCTTTTTAGATAAACCCACAAAAAAATCTAGTGGGGCTAAGTCAGGGGAGCGTGGTGGTCATTCAAGCGGCTCTCTTCTGCCTATCCATCGATTTGGGAAAAGTTCATTAAGGTAATTTCTTACATCGAGGCGAAAATGTGGAGGGGCACCATCTTGTTGGAACCAGACATCACTAGTAGGCAGATCATGCACAGTAGGATTAGGAAAAATTAATTCCTGGGCTGGAATCAGCTGAATACGTAAAAAATCTGAATAAATGTCATCTGTCAAATTACCCTCAAAGAAATAAGGTATCTGCCTATAGTTCTTATAAAGACGTTAACTTTGTAAGGATGCCACCTTTGAGACTTCAGAGTTCTGTGAACTGAGGACTTCGACATGTTAAAGTTGGCTGAGATAGATCTAATGGATGAGTGAGGATTTTTCAGTAACGGCGAGCATCACATTTTGATGGTAATTTTCGCTTACCGTTCTTCGTCTTTCTGATCCAGGTAAATCTTTTATACTTCCTGTTTCTTTAAACTCTTTGGATACTCTACATATTGTAGCTCGACTAATTCTCTGGTCTGGATATTTATGGTGAAATAAGTCCGCCGACCAGTGATTATTAAGCAATGACTTACGATTCTGACCACTGAACAACTGAACATTGAACTATTTAATTACGTAAGTGTCTTCTGGTTTGACACTTGTCCAACTATTTTAAAATTGTTTTCATATTAGGTTCCTTTACAGTTACAAAAATTTGAATGAATATGGAAGTCAACGTATGCGATTTGCTGTTTCGAATTAAGTACCGAAATCAATTATTTTTTTGCAGTTTGAACCAGCTTACCCATGTCCAAAAGTCAACACGTACTAGGTACCTATTTTTAAGTAGACATCGAGTTTTTATAGAGGCAAGTTCGTTTAAATCGTACAAAATTTTTGATTTAGTAGGATAGAACAGACGTTTGTAAAGACTTAAGGTATAGTTCATCCATATTTACTGGAGTTACGTCTTTTATACAGATTTGTGAATCAATACAGTAAATACTTGGATTATCTCTCAGAAACTGTAGTCCTATAGAAATAAAACTGAATACAAACAAAAATAAATTACACGTAAACGACTGGGGAGCGGCAGTGCCGACAGCCTTTGAAACCCGAACAATCCGAATTCGGCGGAACATCTTAAAGTTTTAACTAATTCCCAACTGGAATTAAAGTAAACACAAGCGACAAAAGTCCTTAGAAAGTTCAGTATCAACAACACTCGCATAAATTTTGAAAGACGACGCGCTCTGGGAGAGGTGAAATTTCTTCATACTCGAAAGTTTTAGATTTCCCAACTTCGGAAGTTATTAGAACGCGAGGAATGTCTGCCTGAATTTACCATTTGTTAAATTTATCGGAAAATAATTTGGCAGGGACTTCCCAGTTTGCTCTATTTTTGCTCTATCCGAGGTCTACGGCGGAAAGAGCTGCTTTTATTCAAATTTATCAGGCGCGTACTCAAGAAATTTGAAATAAACGTTTGTATAACTTAAAAAATGGAATGCGGAAATTATTAGTTATTTTCAATATTAACAACAAAATTTATTTATAATATTTGTATGTGTTCCACAAGGTTACTCTTCGGGCCCTTGTCCCTTAACTTACAGTACTTTCTAAGTTTTTTTTAAATAATAAGGCGACAGTTAAAATTTGCTGTAAGTACACTACAAAAAATTAAAGTATAACTTCTAAGCTCAAGTTTTCTATTGTATTTTTTTTAAATACTTCGAATTTTCATGAATTCAAATTGACAACTCCAGAAATAAAATAAATATCCCTCAACTCTATTTATTTTCATTATATTTTTACGAAATAGTCACTATTTACAGATAAAATCTGATTACTTTGAATATTCGCAGTAATTTTTCCATATACTAGTACCAATTTGCAGTTCATTAAATAAAATTATCCTTCATAAGTATCACGTCATCATAAATCGGCCATATTAGATATCATTCTTCTTGTTTGTCCATCCAGATACCGGCAAGCTGCATTTCGATTTGTATTTGTCCCAGTTTTTGTGTATAATAAGAAGAAATTTATATCAGCAACCGTTTCTGTCGCTATTGTTATTATTAATTAATAAAATTAATTTGTGATTTTAATTAATTAAATAATTTGACATACTTGATGTTACAACACCGACGTGTATATTTGGGCAGTTTCTATGAACTAACACAAATGTACTTCACCATAACACAAATGCATCTATAATATTCCAATAGTTTTCCGGAAGTTTATCAGTAATTTGCTTGATTGAACCATGAAAATAATCACTATTTTTTTAAATACTTTCATCTAGAAAAAAAATTGTTTATTTACCTATTTAACATAATAATCTAGGTACTATGTATTTTTTAACCCAGATGCAATGGAACACTGCCGTCGTAACATTTTTATAGAACCTCTGACTTCAGACCATCAACGGAAACGATCGCAGTTCCATAAAAAAACGTACCTTACGATTATCGCGGCGCTGCAATATGTTTTAAGCGAACATAACATCAAGCAACCCGTGAAACACGTGTCCGTTACGTGGGGTGATTTCGAAGGGAGAATCAAATCTACACTGAGAAAACAGGATATTTAAACATTTTTATAATGGCAGTAACTTGGTACTGATCTATCGATTATTGTATAACAATTTTTTCTTCAAAATTATTTTTTACTGTACATTAACCCTCAGCTTCTCATAATTTTGAGAATTTACAAAAATATTTTTGTTCCCTGTTTGTCTGTATAATTAAAGAAAACAACCCTTTCGCCAAAAATGTCAATAGATATCTGAAATTATATAGTCTAACTAAATGGAAAAGTGGAAAAATTAATGGACTTAATATCGTCAATAATTTCCGAGAAAAAAAATATTGAAATTGCAGTATCCCTTATATTGCTGGGCAACTATAGTCTCTAGAGTCATTCGTGTTGTGTGCTGTGCGCCATGCGCTCTCTCTCCATGTGGCCCAGGCGACTCCGAATTCTGAAATCAAATTTTAGTATTAACGTTTTAGCGATAGTGTCTACATTAGTTTTTCAAGTGTCAAAAATTGCTTACTTGTATAGCAACTCGGAGTTGTTAGATATCGTTTCAATTTATGGTGAAGCAATTGTGTTATGGTGAAGCAAGATAACATTTGTGTTAGTTTGTAAGACTGAGTAAGACGGGCTCAAATGTGTTTACAAGTTGGTGGCCAAATTTGGAACAGTTATTAATTAAAACTACAAATTAATTTTATGAAATAATAATAACAACAACAAAAGCAGTTGAATTTGCTGATATAGAATAGGTGTTATAAAATTTTATTTACCTATTTCTTTCAATTTTTTGTCCGCTCATTTTTTACTATACATTGCCGCCGTGCTGTTCGCCGACTGCATACTTTGCATTGCGCAAGGTCAGGTTTTACAGTGAACCCGATTCCAACGCTGTGTAGAAGTGTATTTTTAAGTGATTTTCGAACTGCATTTTTTAATTATTTTTATTAAATTGTATTTGTAAGAGTACATTCAAAAATTTTGTCCTGAATCACCCTGTATAGTAGTAAGGATGTAGTAGCTCTTTACGTATGGTTCACGAAGCAACACTTTGTAAAATTTCTATCTGCATAGAAAGCTAAATCTAAAAAACATTTTTTCCAGTATTGCTCAGCGGCGCAACATTCTTCTAAAATTTACCATAGTCGTGATTGCACGTCTCTGACTTTTTGTACACTGCTGGTTCCTCATAGCACAGTAGCAATTGACAGTGACACTTATGACATCAAATTTCAAATCAATTTATTAAGCCGTTTTGGAAATATTAAGAAAATACTATTTCTTCAACACCCTGTATCTTTGTAAAGAGATATTACAAGTTTTTTTTAATGACGTACTCTAGAATAATTACTTAAATTATGAAAATTAGATAATGGTAATATAGGCAAAAAACTAATTATTGTAAAAAAAACAGTGAAGACCTTTATAAAAAATTTCTCTCAGTGTACTCCTAGGTAAACGGTTCGCATCACCGACTCCATCTGACTTTTCTCATATCTCAGGCGGCCGCGTGCCGTTAAGGGCCCTTCTCAATGTCGAATGCGCCACCCCCATCGTTTTCATAAAAGAAGTAATTTCGTAACGTCCAACTTTAAAGTACGATACTATAACCCAATTTACACACGCCGGATTATTATATAAAATGAGTTGCGGCGAGGTTTTTGTGAAGGCATTTTTGCTTTCCCAAATCAATGCACGTGAAAGGCGAAAATATTTTTACGAGAAGCGTATATGAGGGTGCTGGGGGAGATAAAAACGCACTAAACTTTTAGGTATATAAGAAAGGTAGGTATATGTACATACCATGTTTACTTCTAAATTGTTACCTTTACTACCGTTTCCGGAAGGTACAACTTTGGACTCGAGAATAAAATTTTAAAAATTATTATATTTAAAAAAAAATAACAGTAAATTATTCAGAAAATCCATACCGAATATTTGTATTCAGTAAATAAAAATTACTGAACGTAACAACAAATATTAATGAAATTCTTGAATATTTTTTATCATTTATATTCATAAATACTGCGTTACTTGTGTAGGTATACGAGACATTATGACTTAATTTATCCAAGCTACGATTCCTGAACTCTCGACGAGAATACTCGAAATCGGTATGTCCCACTTCGCAAACTTTGTTAATAAAGACCGTCTGCAGTAATTTGCCCGGAAAGGTGTACAGAATTCCCGCCGAAATTGGAACAAACGCGCCCGCCTCTGCACGTCCTTCCGGTGAATGCACTTCATGTCGCAGAACCAGTTGTCTAAGTTCGTTAGGTAAATCGTCTTATTTGTAATAGAACTGATTAACTCTATTCGTTTACTGCTTTGTTTTATGGGAGTAGGTAGTATATAAAGTACTGACTGAAGTATAAACATAAAATATATCATTATACCTTTTGTCTCGTCGTTTGCTGAAGCTTAAGACTATGAAATACTCTAAGCTGCACTGGTACAAAGTACCTTGAATAAGTATATTTATGTAGTAATATGAAAAGTATCTAAGAATTGAAATAATTCAAGAGATGTTCGCCGTATTTATTATACACTGGGAAAACAATACTCAACTCAGTAAAAATGAGCAGTTTGCGTAGTTATATTTATAAATTGTAACGAATTTGAAATGTTAATGTAGATGAAAATAATGCCTGACCGAACTTAAAGTCGTATAAAATTTTTTATTATTATTATAGCAACACCAAATTGGTATAAAATTGTTAATATCGAAATTCTGGATATAAAACTAGTAATGAACAATGATATTACATAGTATAAAAATAATAAGCTTTTAATTTTATTCTCAAGTACAGAATAAATTTTCATAAAAATGCATGACATCGATAATTGTTAGTAATCAGTAAGTACATAAAGAAAAACGAATTTAAACCTAGAGTGACTTATATCAAGTGAAAGCTTAAAGTCTATAGATTAATCGGGTATACATATCCTAGGAAGACGAGTAAACTTGAAGAAGATATCTCAATCCAACGTAAACCATAACATAAAATTTTTTCATCAAATGTCAAATTTTATAATAAATTTCACAAATATCAAAGCTAAAGGTGGCTTTGTAAGAATACCCTAAAAAAATATAAAATAAAAAATATTTTAGTAAATAATTTATAGAACTGTAAATAAGAGTAAAAGGCCATTTGTTAAAAATGTGTTAGTTATAAGTAGTGGTGTGAAAAGGTGTTTGAAAAGGACATCCAAAGACTGAAAATTTCTGTGCATGGACCTTAAGCAAAGCTAGGGACAGAATAATCATGAAGGTGGAGAAAAACAAAGAAATTATTGATTGGTTACGGCTTGGGTTTTGCAAAATGTACAGCGTGGAGACGCAGCTCCCGAAAAATTAAAAATAAAACAAGAAGTTATTTTGGCAGCCCATAGCCCCCAGCCAGCATAAAGCAGTTCCAAGGCAGTTTCCAGTGGCCCCATAAATAGTCTGCAAGGCTTCTACGTAGTTTCCAGCGAAGAAAACTACAACTTTCACAACGTAACAGGTACCTAACACAGTGCACTAAAATATCGCTAGCTATTCCAAATAAATCATGCTTTCTCTCGCATCAAATCTTTGCAAAGTATAAATAACAAACCACAGGACTTACCTGTACAAAAATAAGCAGAATCACTAATAACTTAAATAATTCAATATTTCAAAGAGCTTTGACAAAATCTGTCAAATGAACAGCCATTCTGACTAATTTTCATTCTTGTTTAGATGTAAGGATGCCCCTGAATGATAGGCAACAAATAATATAAGGAGACCTACTCCGGATTACATAGATAAAGATAAAAATATTCTTTATTGTGGAAAACATATTCTATATAAAAAAAGGTATTCATAAATTTGAGTTTATAAAGTCTTCAAGTCAAAAATAATATAACAAAATTTTGAATAAACTCTTTATTAAATTTCAAACTCTATTCATTCCAAAGGGTGTTGCATTGTACTAGTTTGTGAGAACCGACTCCTGAGAATTTTCTGATATTGTCTATATAACAAGTATCTACCAACAACTAGCCAGGGATAAAGTACAAAGTAAGACATAAAAAAAATATATAGTAGAGGTTTGTATGATACTATTTACAATTTAATTAAAAATACAATCTAAACCAAAAACACACACATCCAAAAATTATATTTTAATAGTATAATATGTTTATAAATAATGCATAATCGTATACACGGTGATTCACAAACAGTAACCAAAAGACCAAAGACTATGAGACTTCATTGTTAGTTGTTGTTGTCGGTTATAGACAGAAATTTATAGAGTTCTAAAGGAAATTAAATTTTCATACAAGTTGAGTATTTTATCCTCGAGCAAGGCTCTATGGGGGCGGGCACGCTATTAAAACTCCTAGACCCACCTTGATTCGATTCTTGTTAGTTCTAAAGCCACTATGGTCTGAGACTGACATCATACTTTAAACAAGCTTGACTAACAATTAATCAGTCAGTTTACGTGTTACAGTAGAGTCATTGGAAATACGTCACTGTGAAGTAGGGATTTTCACTAATAGCGATAAGTTAAAGATTTTCTTTAGCCTTACATATAACTCAATAATGTAAGCAAATGTTTCAATTTCGAAATCTCAAAATTTACGAAAATACTAACCTAAATTTAGAACCGGAATTTGATTACTTTAGATCCTCTATTAACATACCATATGCTTTGAAAGTTTCTCGATCGTTAGTCCATTTCCATTTGTACCTACTTTTTCACCAAAAGCTATTTTGGTTGCTTATAATTTCATTTGTCACCTTCGAGATGGCACTTTTCACTGAGGCTTTCAACCTTTTTCACAACTGCATTTGTTATTGAGCAGTTTTTATTTTGTATTTGACAATTCATTGTGTCTTTTCACTATTTCAGTTTTTGGACCAAAACGCATTTTTTTATCGACCGCAGGACCGTTGTGAAACTTGGACGCCAGATTTAGTACTATTGACTTTACATACATATAGTAGACTATATATAATGCAACAAATTGACATTTAGGTATAGTAGGAGATGGCTTGGATTTTAGTTTCAGCTACCTCGAACTCTGGTATAATGTATTTGGTGGTCGTTGAACGGCTTCAGCGAATTTCGACTTGATTTCCAAGAAAATTCGAAACATCAGCGATTTTCTTAACAATTCGCGGCGGTTTTCACCTTTAGCTGTGGTCTGATGGTCTAGAGCGGTTTTAGAGATAGCTCCGTCCGTTGGATTCAAAACATTGATGAAAATTTCGAATCAATCTTAATCAGAGCTGCCTAGGTGGTTAGGTAACAGAATCGATTTCCTCGGAATATATACTGCTCTGTTTAAATGTTATTGGAGCTTTTTGAGCTATTTCATTTCTCGGTGTGAACTGTAAATATAGGGAAATTTGAAATTCACTCGAAACGTCTTACAAGAATATATCAATAAATTCGTTTTATTAGAAACATGAGCAATTTTAGACACATAAATGTAACATACTAATGAAATCCAAAATCGCTACTATTGTTTATTAACGTTTTGGGTAATTTCCCAGTATAAGACAAAAACGGCAGAAAAAAGACCGAATTCACTGAATCTGTATACTATTGGGTTGATGCATCATTCGAAATACATGAACTAATCAAAGACATACTTCTCAATTATTTACGATTGCCTACTATCGATTTGGCAGTGTTTCTATTCCACGGACAGGAATACACGGAATTGTTGGTAATAAAACTCAGCAGTGATGTTACATTCCTCAAAGGCTATTCAGAGTAAACGATGCTATCCTTGTCCTTCAGGTACACTACATCAGCTTAAGCAGATGGATACCAGCTTTTGCTCAAGAAGTTGCCTTTCTGTTAGGCCAAAATTATTTTGTTCTGTTCTTCTGTCCTGAGACAAAAAAGTCGATGTTGACAAGAATGAGGAGCTAGTACGCTTTACAATATAATTTTTGTTGTTTTCGTTCAAAACATACCTCATCCAAGCACCCAGTTTTGTGACCTTTGCCCACGTAATACAAATGTCGTAATATCAGCGTTCCATCTACCCTACATAACCTGGAGAACCTGAAACAGTCAGGGAAATTCATTTTAGACCCCTTATGTCAAGGGATTTTAGGTTAAAAACCAATAAAAGTCAGTAACGGAAAAATTTTGGTTTGACATCTTAATACTACATTTTTCCCCCTTTTTAATTTTTACCGCTTCGTATTATTTGAGCCGCAATAAATAACCTTGACAACTCCTAATGTAAAAGGTTAATGGGGATTGTTCAACCATTAAGCCTTTGTCGAATGGCATAATATTGACAATTTAATTACAACGTCTTCATTTAGATTAGTGGTAGACCCATCACATTACAATGTTAATATCATTGCAATCCTGAAAAGATGTTCTATTCAAATATAATAATTCAGAAAATTTTATAAACATCTTATACAAAATTGATTATCATAATAAAATACTTGTGGGTGATAGCTACAACTGATACATAGCATAAAGCTTTCTAAATTTAAAAATAAAATGTTAGGGTGAGCTGACATTTTGTAACCAATAACTTGGTACTTCAGCAGATACCTTCAGTATTAGGAATATCTCTTATTATGATGCAGTTGTCCAGTTGCCCAGTTAAGATACGGACAGAAAATATTTGTTAAAGCTGTTTTACATTGACAATTTATTGATGAATTAATTCATGAAATCGCTTCATCAAGAAATTGGACAAGTGTAATGCACCAAATCTGATGTCAAATAACTTCATGAATTTATTTATCAAGTTTTTGACGAATTAGAACATGTTCTAAATTTAGTCAATTTATTCGTGAAGTTCAGAAGTACCAACCGAACTGATTTCCAGCCTCAGATTAGTAATGAGGTTATGTTATTGGAATATGTAAATAATTGTGTGGCGTCGTACTAGTTTTGCATTGTTTTTACCGATTTGTTACTTACAAAAGCTAATATTTATATAATATGTGTCAAAACGGTACAGCTGTTGTATCACTACAATTATGAGTGGAAAGGTGACATTTTTTAAATTTATTTGCTTGTTTGATTTGTTGGTAGAACTGATTCATGCGTCAAAAACTTGACAAAGTCTGTAGCAGTGTAAAACACACTGTTTACCAATAAATTCGTGAATTAATTCATAAAGAACTTCGTCTATTTATTCATGAATAAATTGTCAATGTAAAACAGCTATTACTGATCAAGGAAAACCTACATAACTCACGGATTTTAATGATGGTGAATAAGTAGAAATCCTAAATGATTGGTTGATCATTGCCCATCATACTAGTCAAATCCCCAGATAGACTGATATGGATCATCATCAAAAGCATTCATTGATCTAAGTCACATGGACTATCATTCAAGTTAACATGGTCCTCATCGAAAGGATAATATCTTTCCGTACTGTATTTTCTCCAATGGCGTTCCAATATCCAATAATTTAATTGCTCTATTGAACTGAAACAAAGGCAGATGCCGGATATACTAGTTTTTCTCTTCTTGACAGTGCATTTCGTTGTAAATAATTTACACAATTTCTGTACAAATCTAAAAGTTCCACAACTAAATCTTACCAATATATCTTCTAATGAATACACTGCCACTGAAGACCCTAGAACTCCATATCATTTGGAACACGATCCATTTTCGCAATAGGATTCCTTTTGTTACAAATACAATTTCAGATGGTGTCGAAATTCTACAGGATTTAAGAATTGAATGAATATTTTCAGGCATTTCAGTAAATTCTTTCCCTCGATTTCACCTACAACCAAACACCAAGCAAACAAGTTTATCCGAACGTTATTTATCACAATATAAGACAGCCATATAGTACGATTAACCCGAGCTCAAGATTCCCGAAAAATCACCCCGCTCAATCCATCTTCGTCCATTATCATAAATTTGAATGTCAAAGCTGAAAGACCTGGAGCAGAACCACCTCTCCCGCCACGCCGCCGCCCCTCGCCAAATCCCCGCGTCACTTTGTTGATAATTTTCGCTTTATTTACGGTTATTATTCGGCCCTATCCAGCTCACGACAATCCTTTCCGTCAGAGGGCGCCGCGCGGGGGGCCTATTGTCCTCTGGAAATTGCTGGTGTTAAATTTCCCGCATCGCTATTCAGGATCAAAAACTGGATTTACATATTCCGAAGCCGAACATCTCTATACACGAGCCACGATGCGCTGAGGGTGAGAAATTCCTCGTTCTCGATCGTTCGCTCTACGTTTGACCTCGCCAGCTGAGGGCTCACGTGTGTCGGGACAGGGACTTTTATTGCCTCGTACCACGCTATTCGTATTTTTATTCATTTACCCTCTGAAAATAGAATCAACAGATCATAGAGAGAACGGCGTTAGAGGCCAAGCAATAAAGCATTTCCTCATGACATAAAAACTACCTGGAAACCGATTGTGCGATTATGTGAAGGACCGTTAGTAGGTGAATTCTGCACACTTTCCAATTCGTGGGGAAAAATAGTCATCTTTTTTTTACGTATTTTGTGCATTAGAATATAAATCAGTTACAATGACTTGTAAAAAATGCAGTGGCGTAGGTTTTTTTATAAAAAAGGAGATGATCTCTACCCAGTTACACACCACTGGTTGTATCTTTAGAGATCATATTTTAGGGAATGCAAGGCCTACTATCATAGATTATCTGTACCAAATTTTATTGAGATCGATCTATAGATTCCTGAGATATAAACAAAAATTCAATTTTTCACAACTTCAACACCCTGTTTATATGTTTATAAGGCAAACACATATAATTTTAAAGAGATCTATCTGCTCTCGAAGTTTCCTGCATAAAATTCGGACCACCCTGTATATGCGCGCTCGACCGCTTCTACTCATATCACGACCGTTTTTCACCTATTTCGCTGCATTTTATGGAAAAACGAAAATATACGTTTTTTCGCCTTCTTACAGAAGACTACAAATAGTTAACATTTTGAAAAATCATTGACGATTTTTTTTTAACTTGGTTTGATAGATTTTTGTTTGTTTTTGGGTGGTTCTATGTAAACTAGTCTCTAACGAGTGGTATGACGTCACAACATGGCTTCCATGCGCTTTTCCGCGCTCTGGTTTCATCACTTATTTTGAGGGAGAAACTGTTGAAAAAATTCTGCTTTTTGTGTACATTAAGAGTGTCGTATGATGAAAATTAAATTTGTCCGTAATTTTAAACACCCAAAATTAATATGCGGCATTAAAGACATTAATTTTTTGATACTGTTAGTTGCTGTTCTTACAGGCTAAAGAAAATTAAATTTTCATGTAAATTGCCTCTTTTTATAAGGTGTTCGTGTCCTTTCACTGTCTTCTGATTCGCTAAACACACATATCCGAACGAGAATAAATGAGAAGAGAGGGAGTTCATTCAAAAGCAGACCACTTTTTACCCAGACAGGTTCTTTTGCACATATTATATACTCTTTAGTATGGTTTCTTTAATTTACCTTTATCGAGATCTCCGAAAACCAGAAAGATTTACCATCTAGAAACACAGATTAGTAGAAAAAAAGAAACACCCCAAGAAAATAAAATATATTTGGATTTGGATATAAATATTTCTCAGGAATAAAACGTATTTTGTTTCAAACTCACAACACCTAGTACAACAGCAGGTAGAGGATCGTTGGTATGTATCGGTAAGTTTAACCAACCAGATATAGGTTGGTTTGGGACTCTTGGTGGCCCTCATCATTATGCTTTTATCATGATCCAGCTGCTTTAGTGTCGTTAGTCACAAGGAGATGTGTATACACAGAACGTAAGTGTTGGCTCCATCTATTTTGCTACTTCCCATCTACGCCATTTTAAATCGTGCTAAAATTTTCTCTCAAGAAAACATAAGATTGATGCTACATTTGTCATGAATAATTCCTACATTAATATTAAATTTTAAATATACTTATGGGACGTTCTTTGTCAAACGGAACAAAGCTCTGCCCAAAATTTGAGCAAATGGATTTTAATGATCTTGGGCTTAAAATGGTCGTTATTGAACCCTCTTCATGGGCCAGTGTGGCCTTTTCGAAAAATTCTAAATGGCGGCTCAATATGGCTGCCGGAAATCAAGGAAAATTCAAGGTTTTGAAGTAAAGCGTTAGCCAAAAATAAAAAATGCTTCAGAATTTAGTGGGTTATAGGTGCAAAATGTTTGTTGTTAACAGGCCTAAAAAGTTGAATAGGTAGGTAGGTAGGCGAAATTCAACATGGCGGATCCAAGATGGTGTCTGAAACTGAAAAACCATCGAAAATTGATAAATATCAAGACCAAAACTTATGATTTTACCGTTTAAACTCCTTATTCTGATCTCAAATGCTATAATTTCAGTACATATTTCACGTACGGCCTTTTAGATATGGACAATCCAATATGGCGGTTCCAAACGATCTTCAAATGTAATAAAAACGGTGAAAAACTGTGAAATTCAAGTGAAAACAATCTCAGACGATCATATTCACCGTTTACAAGTCGTCAAATGTTTGTTTTATACTACATTAGGAAATTACATATCATAAATCCAACATGGCGGATCCAAGATGGCGGATCCAAGATGGCGGCTAAACCCCAAAAATTGTCGAAAATTGATAAAATCAAATGCTTAAATTCGATTACTATTACATTCAGATTTCATGAATAAAATTTCAACATTACAGGTCCAATTAAATAAAAACTGTTGTAAAAGCAATAATAAATTGTTATTTATCTTGTCTGGCAATATATTAATTTGTAAACATCAAATCATTTTTTAAATCTGAAAATCAGTATACTAGCACTGGAGCTCATTCTCTGTCTGAACTCACCACCCTACTACTAAAGTATTCTGTCTTTATCACTCATACTTTGATATCCGCTTGTTTGGTTGTTTGGTCAGCCTTGTATGTAATATGAAAAAGTAACATTTGAATTATTTGTCCGAGAAAAATGTATAATCAGGTATGAATATCCACAATTATTAAGTAGTTAAATAGTATTATTTTTTATACTTTCTTATGCTGCTGTACAGGATGTTCCAGAAATAATCTAAATAAATTAGAAGATTGTGATGTGTAATTAAATTGATCTTTTTGGAAGATTCAATATTAACTGAGTAATATAAGCACAATTTCCAATATTTTGAGGCATTTTTTAATTCCTGATTAAATAACAAAAAGCTAGACTTATATTTAAAACGATTTTATTTGCTCACGAACACACTGACACAGCGACCGATGCATTTGTCCCAAGCACTCCCGTTTAGAAGCTCTCTCATAACGGAACAGTAAAATAAAACCGACTGCTGTGTCATGGATCGCGTGTAATTCAACACATAATATACTCAATCACCCCGTGCCGTATTATATGCTACATTGGTTGCGTATTCGCGACAATGGGTCGTGCCAGATAGATTGGTCTGTCGAATTGCACGAAGCTTTATACCTCATGCCACCGCTTTTGTATAGGAAACGGATTAACTGCATGGTCATTAAAAATGTCACAAATGCTTATGTAGGAATGAATTAAATCTCACACAATTCGAGGGGTAAGTAAAAAACTGAGGTATTGCTTAACCCAATTAAAGATTTGTTTTTGCTTCGTTTAAGTTAACAGGAAAAAATTGTATTACTTATCTGGATATGGCAGGCTTAAACACTTCTTTGTTGTTTTGATAATTTTCATAGCGCAAGGCAACGACCATCAGTATTTTGAAGCTCTTGCTTTGATTGATTGACATAAGAATCAATATTTAGAGCATTACTTGAAAAACAACTCAATAAAAGAATATATTCCGTTAAATTAAAAAATAAACGTTGCTTCTTCAAGGAAGATTTGGAAGTAATTTCTTTCTTTTTCCTTTAAATTCTATTCCACAATCCCAATTTTCATTATAGGTACAAGCGTCTTTGATCATATTTTGACAGTAATTTTTTGGTGTTTTTGGATGAATTTTGTATTTTCCATTTTTTACTTTGAATGAGATTTACATATAGGATCAGTTTTGTGGCAATATAAGAAGTGGCATAGGCCTGTCGCAAGTGATCCATTTTTAAGTATTACGTCAAGGGCGCCAGCAGGACGCCGCCGGACGTACCAGCGTTCCAGGAAGGATCTACGGCGGACTGGCGCCGGCGACCAGAAGCTTACTCATATACCTACGACCGACTGACGTTCTCTCAACGGTAATAATAAAGTATTTTATTAAAAATTAAATTTATGGAAAAGACGTGTTGACGGGGCCAGTGTTCGTTGGAGAGTCCCTGTGTGTGTCCGGCGGCGTCCTGCTGGCGCTCTTGACGTAATGCTTAAAAATGAGTTACTTGCGAACATGTGTACCAACAGGCCCTTCTTGCCGTCCATGCCAACTTATGTATTTGAATCCCCAGAAGTCGATGCCACAGGAAATGTCCATCACTCTCCAGTTTTTGGTAGGGACCACCTATAAAACCTAAAAAGCCAAAACTCAATTCAGTAGATTTGTCCTCGGGCACAAACCAGTCGAAACATCATATTTGTTAGGCTCGTTGCATATTTTGGATATTCAGAGACTCAATCAGATTCAAACTATAAAACCACCCCTAAAAATTAACTACAAATCTACATTCTGGGTATTCTAATCACAAACACATCTTAGACACACGAAGACAAAATTCAATTCGTGATGCTAGAAATCTCCTACTTTCCAGACCCAAATTCTACTATAACTTCACATTTGATGAATTTTTCTTTGAATGTGGTTCTGCAAAGAAGTTTTTCTGCAATTATGGTATACCAGAAATTTCTGAAATCAGCGCTTCTCAACAAGTTGTAGTTCATGCTTCTCATACTTTTCTTCATCAACAATAGGCGTTGAACGATTATCTTCTATGCATGCTATAGCATATTAAGTCGAAATTGCGTTTCAGAAAAGCAAGTAGCGATATGTTTTAAATATACTCATTCTGACAAGGAGCCCTATACTTTGTCAGATGTTTTCACTTTTACGTATTTTCTAAATTATGTTTCTACATACCTATTTAACACAGTTGTGTAACGCATTTCACAAAATTGTAGTCAAGTCAAATATAGCACATCAACCATATTTTTTTTACAGTTCAACCAATTTCATCTGATTGGTGAGATACACAACCATGAGAGAGAGAGCGTACTACTTTTAAAAAGTTGATCCAATACAGCAAAGTATAGTACAATTGTTACGATCTCAATTGGAACCGCATAAAAACATTTAACTCATAAATTCTACGGAATCCATAGACGTCCAGAAAAATATAGCCCTGTCTCGTCTGGATATACTATATCCCGAGCTATATTACCATATAATTACCATACAATTGTCAAGTTTTTTATGCTTAATTGTAATAAAGCATATCGTAAAATATCTAAAGATTTATAATTATAATCAGGATAATCGCTTAATTATCTCGATTCATGTTTAAAGTAGGAACTTTATTTTCTTTATACATATTATAAATTGTGCCCCGCAGTACATTTGGTAAAATCGTCAATTTTCTTTAATTTCGTATTTTTCCGTTTTCTCTTTGTACCGTGATCAATTCTTCTTTAATTATCTGATAAATTGTCGTTTTTGATATCTTAGTTAATTCGTTAATCCGTTTCCTATCTGTTTTATCACATTTTCAATTTTCAAACATTCATATATTATTTAATATAACACGTTGACTTTGTACGTGTAAATCTTTGTTTTTAAACTCTGAGTTTGTTTCGATGCTTTCGACAAAAACCGGTTCTACTATTTGAGGATTTTCCCGAGTTATTTCGTTATCCTCTGCTTCAAAGAGTCTCCAGAGAGCCACGCTAAATTACTAGATAATTACATATAACATTTATTTTAATAACTATTACCCTTTACTGGTTACGATATGAACAAATAATAATATCAACTAATAAATAATAATACGTATTATACCAACAACAAACCCCGCCTAGCAATGCTCTGCATTGCCCTGGCAAAGCGGCAAAGCTAAGTGAATCCGTGTGCCATACAAAAAATTATTTACGACCTAGTGGACCAATACAGGTTTGCTTTGATGACCAACGCGCCGCCGTCAATTTTATATCAGGCGGACTAGTTTACCAATACCGGACTCGCCGAATTGCTATTCGAGTATAAATTACGAGACACATCATGGTCAAAGCACAGAAAGACATTTCAGGAGAAGTGCATACAGCCCTGTGCTTTAAGATTTACAGGTTCCATCGTAACAACTATACAGTCGGGAGACAAAACGAAAAAAATGGGTAAAACCCTTGATATTAATTGCATTAAAACACAGTTATTTACATAAACATGCCTATATTTATTTATTTTTAAAATTTGCCACTGCGCATCCGACCTTCCCAGCCAGATTGAATAAATTAAAATGTACGCATTTAAATAGGTATAATGTATTAATCCTTTTCCTATTTTTTTCTCATTTCGCGACACAAAATTATATTTAAAACGATTTTTACAAATAGCTTTACAACCATTTGACATAACGATAAATGTAGAATGGATATTTTAACTGAAGCTTACCTTTGCAACTGTAACTGCTGAGCGACGTGGTCCTGGTGGGCAGAGACGCCAACCTTCCTCTGCAATGGGGACAGGACTCGCAGCTGACCTGTTCCGTCCTCGCCCATCGAGCCGCCACTGGAGGAGGCAGAGGCGGAGGCGGCGGCGAGGGGCTCGCCGAGGGGGTCGACCAGCTGGGACCGTCGATCATCTGGTTCTGGCTGCCACTGGCGCTCATTTTCGACGGCATCTAAAACAAAAAAATAAATATTTTAAATATGTTTTCTATAATTTAAGACTTACAAACGCTTGGGGATGGAATTCCAAATATTAAACGGATACATTTTTATAATGGGCAACATGCATATTTTTTTTTAGACATCTAGAAATAATCTATAACCTTATATAATCATTTAGTCAAATATTAGAAATCTCATAGAGGTTGCCAATTAATAATTAATTATTAAAGTTTGGCGTTCAAAGTAATTGTTTTGAACGGGTGTTTGGTGCCGCGCTAGATAGTAACGTCATTGAGTGCTATCGAAAATCGAGAAAATGAACAAGAGAACAGGACAGCCTGACAGCATGAATATAGTAAGTAACAAAGAATAGCCCATAATATACAGGGTGTTAATGAATTTATGTCAAAAATTTAAACGGGTGAAAAAGAAACAAAAAATGAGTTAACTGATGTCACAAACTTGTATTGGAAGTTTAAGGTCTATCGGTTATAGAGAAAAGAGCTA
Organism: Anoplophora glabripennis; assembly: GCF_000390285.2. NCBI lineage: Eukaryota > Metazoa > Arthropoda > Insecta > Coleoptera > Cerambycidae > Anoplophora > Anoplophora glabripennis. Next base: position 158,883 of record NW_019417210.1, on the reverse strand, counting down.
ATTAAAAATGTGTTTTGGAACTGCTGAAATACATGTAGGTATTTTATCGCGGCGGGTACTTACAAAAATTTCTGTAACACTTTTTGCTGGTTTGTAGTTTTTTATGAAGAAGAATAGAACGTATCGCCGCTATCTTCTTTTTCGCAATTAAATAGTTGAATTCGCCTTAATGTTAATATAGGACATGAAAATGTAGCTCTTAATGTATACTCTCCAAATTTCGGGTTTTAATATTAATAATTAAGGTCACTGTGATTAAATAAAAAAAAAATATCTCAGCTAATCAACTTAAACTCGAAGAAAAATAGTACTAACTAAACTATAGAGGTTACTATTTTATTTTATAATAATTACCTATCTTAACAATTTAATAAATGTTAACATTTTTTCAAACTCATTTTTAAACAAATTAAATTTGAAAAATTAAATTCTCAGTCAATGCATATGTCAATACAACTATTTAGGTACAAAAACAACTAATGATCGAAACTCTACAACGCCTGTGAGCTTGGGAAAAATGAATTGAAAATAGCATCTTCTTAGATAACAAATGCCGCCAACGCCAAACCAATTAAGCTTTCGGGCAGAAATTTTTACCACCTATGAAGGGTGTAAAAAGCCTCAAAAATCTTGAATTACAAGTGTCTGCGATGAAAATTGCATTAATTATTATTAGCAATTGAAAAAAACGGCCATTTTCGACCATTTTTGAGCTCTTGCGCATAAACAAATTATCGGAATTTAATCGGACTTGTCTTATTTTATAGGCTTATTTAATACCTACCTTTTTTGTATAAACTTTTTTCCGCTATGAATAATAGTTTTTTTACGTGAGTCAAAAAACCACTCTTCCATAACTTTGACCATTGTTTAAACAAAGTTTCCCAACTAGCCCCGAGTTGATTTTTTGATATTTTGTTTATAACAAGTTTTCGAACAATATTCAGCAGATAAACTTCTAATAGTATTTTTTCCCCGAAACAGGCTGTTTCATGTCTATAACGACTGGGCTATACACAACTGAAAAATTAAACGATTTCTGACTCAGTTCGGTCTAGAATCTAAAGCCGAATGCAAATATAAACTTAAGAGCATTTGCCTGTATATCTCTGTTTTTGATTGTTTAATAAAAGGAATGTTTTGCAGCCAATAAGAAAGAAAACAAATATACATCTGAAGGCGGTTTAATCACCTTAACTCTGTAGGTAAAATTTATTTCCTGTAATAACGACAGACCCCACCATCCATGGCTAACATATTTATTAAAATTTATTAGAGTTCCTGTCCGCATATATCAGTTGAATCCCCCTGGTAACAACAATCTAAAGATAGCCAAATTCACTTTACTTCGTTTCTTTAGATTAGATCCCGTCTCGTCGGCATGAAAATTGTAAATTAGGCTGCACATTACTGAGAAGGGAGTTCTCCGTCGCACTGAATGACGTCACAATGCGTTCTTGAACAAGTGACAAATTTTAATTTTAATCAACTATAATTAATTTGTAGCATTATAGTCCAGTTGGTAGAGGTTCGGCGTGTGTCAAACCTTGATAACCCGGAAATAATTACACAGGTCTACTTTAAATGATGAGTACAATAACTGACTAATTTGCTGACAAAGTATTTTATCAGGAAAAAAAGTTATTAACAATTTAATCGTAAAAAAAATTTTTTTTAGTAGTTTTCTTTAAATAACTCAGCGGGATGACTTTGTACGAAAAAATGCTTAGGACATGATTTTGTTCGTAATAAAAATAGCTACAAAATGGCGGTGGTCCGATTACGAAATTTGCAATAACAAAGCCGTGAGATTGAAAAAACGGTATAAAACGCCAATTTTTTTAAGTTGCTGTAAAAATGTCAATTATAAACAAAAAGTGATAAAACTTTCGAAAACTATAGTTCAATATATATACAATAATGACGCTAAAGCCGAAAATCAGGAGAGCAAAACTTTTTGTTCTATAAGGTGTTATACATTCATCGGCATCTGAAACTCGAAACTTTGCCAAATTTGTTCGAAGCTTTGCTGACACTTGAAATTTGGTACACACATAGTGTAAATATGCAGAAACCAAAAGCAATTTGCAAAATTCAAGTATCTTCATTTTTGCAGTTTTGGTAAGGTTTTATACGTCACCCTAGTTTTATACGTCACCGTTTTTTTTAATTTTTGGAAAAATATGTATATTTATAAAATATTCCATCATGGTAGACTAACCAGCACAATTACCTACAATTAAAAAAAATAATAATTTTCATCGTTTAGATCCTAAGCTACTTAAGATTTTGCGCCTGTTAGCCGTAGTCGTACATTATTAAACATAGCAACATAAAACAAAATCGTACGTGTGGGGTAAACCTTTAACTTTTCATTTTCGAGCGCGAGTTTCGCTCTTCGGCGCTTGTATACTATTAGAAATATGCAACCGTAAATTTAAACAATTGTTTACTTAAAGTTAAAGGTTTACCCCACACGTACGTTTTTGTTTTATGTTGATATGTTGAATAATGTACGAGTATGGCTAACGGGCGCAAAATGTTAAGTAGCTTAGGATCTAAACGATGAAAATATATTTTTTTTTAAATTGTAGGTAAACTGTGCTGGCTAATCTACCGTAATGGAATATTTTATAAATATACATAAATATACGTCCAAAAATTAAAAAAACGGTGACGTATAAAACTAGGGTGACGTATAAAACCTTACCAAAACTGCAAAAATGAAGATACTTGAATTTTGCAAATTGCTTTTGGTTTCTGCATATTTACACTATGTGTGTACCAAATTTCAAGTGTCAGCAAAGCTTCGAACAAATTTGGCAAAGTTTCGAGTTTCAGATGCCGATGAATGTATAACACCTTATAGAACAAAAAGTTTTGCTCTCCTGATTTTCGGCTTTAGCGTCATTATTGTATATATATTGAACTATAGTTTTCGAAAGTTTTATCACTTTTTGTTTATAATTGACATTTTTACAGCAACTTAAAAAAATTGGCGTTTTAAACCGTTTTTTCAATCTCACGGCTTTATTACTGCAAATTTCGTAATCGGACCACCGCCATTTTTTAGCTATTTTTATTACGAACAAAATCATGTACTAAGCATTTTTTCGTACAAAGTCATCCCGCTGAGTTATTTAAAGAAAACTACTAAAAAAAATTTTTTTCACGATTCGATTGTTAATAACTTTTTTTCCTGATAAAATACTTTGTCAGCAAATTAGCCTGTTATTATACTCATCATTTAAAGTAGACCTGTGTAGTTATTTTCGAGTTATCAAGAAAATGTCACCAACAGTAACTTTTCGGCCTCTGTCGACTGGAGTATTAAAAAAGTAAACTTTTTACTACTGTAAGTTGGTGTCGGTTATAGAATACTTCATGCAGTTCTAAGAGAAATTAAATTTTCAAAGCAAGCTGTCAGTCTGAAATATCCTCGTAATTTGTGTACATTATATTTTCCCCAGCAATACCGCTACTTGATTACCGTATAATTTACACTCAAAGTAATCTTCTTGTATCAGGTAAACGTCCCAGGGCCCAAAATCTCCCCTTTATAATAGTTCTAAGGGACATCATACCCGTCTTCCTTAATCTTTTATTAGCTAACGATGCGAAGGAATAGCGTTCAGGATAATTCCCTGTTTACGGCATCCAAGAAGCGCAACTCGACCGCCACGAAACCACGTTAATGGTCCCAGTGTGGTCGCCTGGGTCTGATATTAGGTCGAGGAAATCACCGGGGATTCACCCTCAAGTGTGGTTATGAAATTAGAAAAAATCACTTTACCGCCCATTCCGTTGTAAAATATGGTTCCTTTCTATTAAATAATTGCGGAGAACGAGCTATACGGGGTGCTTCATTAATATTGTGATAGAAGGTACTGGAAGACGCCTTAGAAAAAAAATAAGAGGATGAGTCAAACATGCCTTAACCAAATATTAGCTGTTTTAATATACAGGGTCATTTACATAACTTTCTACCCGCCTTATCTTTTTTCCTTTCTTTTTAGGAAAAACTGTAAAGACCAAAAGGTACTAGTTAATTTTCTTGAGAAATTAATGAAGTACATAAAAAAATAATTAGATGTTGCATTTCTGAGATATTAACCAAACTATAATTTTCTGTTTTTTTTATAATTACATGGCAGATATTTACTTCAACGTAGTATTAAATGGGTTGAGGTAAGCTCCATTTTTAATCGGAAGTATTAACTCTGGGATTTGACAGAAACGCTAATGACGTCATCAATTATATTTTTTCCAGACAACATACCCATTTTTTTTCCTGTTAAAAAAGCTCTATTTTTTATAATAAACTTTTATCAGAGAAATTTTTCTGTATTTAAAAGTTAGTTAAAAGCAATATCGTTCAAAAGAAATACCATCTACAAATCACATTACCGGTGGAAGGATCAAGTAGTCGCTGGAAAATGAATGTTCGTTGTTTAAAGTGCATAAATGACACAAAATACTCGTCATTACTCAATACGAACGTCAACTTTTGTCATAACTTTTGTGCTTACAAAATGTTTTCTCATTCAGAAAAAGTTGATATGTTGCTAATTTACGGCGAGTCACAAGAAAAATCAAGAAGAGCTGTTATATCGAGAAATGTATCCAGAGCGCCTCATTGTTGATCATAGAACCTTTACAAGATTGGAGGCGACCTTGCGACGAAATGAAGATGCATTTTCTGTTCGGAAAAATCAAATAATTGACCAAAGGGTAAGAAACAATGTTAATACAGCTAGACTGTTACAGTATTTCGAACAAAATCCTATACGGCAGGCTAGCCCGCAATTGAATTTGAATCTATCAGCCGTTCAACAAATTTTAAAGACCAGTGGGTACCATGACTATAAAATTCACAATTTGGAGTATTTGCCTAAGCGTCACAATGAAAACAGACTTAATTTTATAGCTCAGATTATAGTAAATGTAGGAACTGTTGATCGGAACCTTTTTCGGCACGTTCTTTGGACGGACGAAAGTCGGTTTGTCAGTAATGGTTGGCCAAACAGGCGCAACGAACACTACTGGTCCATTCCAATACCATTTTGGAGTAAGTGTATGGTGCAGCATCATCGATAGGCATTTAATTGGGCTTTATTTTTTCAGCACGACGGGGTTCCACCCCATAAGGCCAGGATTGTGCAGCAATATTTAGATAGCATTTTCCCAGAAAAATGGATTAGGCTTAATAGACCTATTCAGTGGCCCGGAATGTCACCAGATCTAACACCCCTCGATTTTTTTATGGGGGGGTTTTAAAAAAGAAGGTTTAATAGTGATAAGTTTAATAATTTGTCATGTGCAAGAGAAAATGTAAATTTGTTATCCAACTGGTACAAAAATACCTTTTGTACAAACAATTAATAATAAAAAACCACAATAAAAATTTTTACTTTTATTTCAATTATAAAATTTCAACAAAACCCTTCTGAGATTTAAAATTATCGCCTTCATCATCAATTAATTCGCGTGTTCGAACATTGACAATATGTTTTCTTCTCTTTCGTTGTTTTTCAACAACAATATCAGCAAATTCTTTTTGTTCAGTAGCACTTACTATAAATGGCGCACAATTTTTAAGTTGCTGTTGTTGATTTTGCTCTTTACTTACATCAAAATTAAATAATTTTACTACTGTTTCAAAAAGCCTGAATTCCTCCTCATTATTGATTTTAGTTCTTATATAACGAGCGTTCAAATAAAAACGTGATCAAGTTGGTTCTGAAAATTTGGACGTAGGGCGTAGCGTATAGCAAATGAACTTAAACGTCATCTGTCAAAGCGCTATATCACCGCTATCAATTTGAATATTTTCGTTTTAAAAAGCGTTTAAAATGGTGTTTTCTCAAGAACAAAAAGTGTTTATCATAGAGTACTACTTTAGAAATGGACGCAAGATTGATGGAATATGGAAGTATTCTATTGAGGAATGTTTCACAGAATTTCAAAATCAATTTCCCGGCGTTGTTGAGTACAAAATTTTTCAAAGTGCAGTTCAGCGTTGTGTTAATGTTTTTCCTGAAACGGACAGTGTAACAAGAAAAGAAGGAAGCTGCCGACCTAAAAAGCGGACTAAAGAATTAAAAGAAAATGTCCAACAAATAATGGAAAATGCGCCAAGAACTTCTGTACGTGTTTTATCACAAATGGTGGGAGTATCAGTCGGTACCTGCCACACAGTGTTAAAAAAAGCTCATTTAATTGTTTGTTATTGTTATCACGATTATTCTTTAAAATAAAGTTATATAGTCATTAACGTTATTGAAACTGACAGCTGCTATACAACTCGTTGAGAAATGAGGTTAAGTTGGTCGCTATAAGCTACTCCCTACGTCCAATGTGTCAGAGCCAACTTCGACCACGTTTTTATTTGAACGCTCGTTATTTGATCGGTAAATTTCACCTTGGTGATATAAGTGTCATTCTTTGTTTACTTTATCTTTCGTAGTTGAGGCAAAAATGAAAATAATGTCCGTTGTTTAGAACATATTTGTTATGTATCTGCTTTGAGAGTTTACGTAATATTTTAAATTAGTTACTGGCAGTGGCAGCTCTTGACTTCCATCTTTCACCGCTGCGCAACGGTAACCATGACCACCGCTGTAAATACTTTACCTTTACAAATATAGAGGCGAGCTACGAGGAACCCACGTATTGAGTGTTTTTCAAATGAATTTTGCAAGTCGGATTAAATCGACTGCACATTACTTTAACATTTCTTTTTTAATGTGTTTCATACGGCTAATCTATTTAATTATGTAGATAACATGGCAGATTAACCAGCCGCCACTGGTTATCAGCAATGCGCAATGAATAGTCATGCAAAAACTAAAACAATGGTAATAAAATGTAACAGTTCCAATGAGATAACAATAGTTGCACCTGAATAGAACTGAGACAAAATGGTGTATTATTTGTATAGTAGTAATGAAAAAAAAAATCGAGTAATATGTTTCATGTGAAGAAAAGACTAGTGTTATAATAATCCCGACCTGTTCTAAACAAAGGACTCTTTTAACCCTTTTATTAAGGCGAGTGACTACTTGGCATTCGTATCATCGATATGAAAATTCAATGCTGATCGCGGTTTATACTTGGATGGGTGACCATCCAGGGATAGCTAGCGACGCTCGCCCACCTTCTAATGACCTGTAGAAAGACATACCATCACTCAGATGTAAAGATGTAAAACCGTTGGTCCCAGTCAAAAGTAAAAAAAGTCAAAGTATAAAAAAGTTACGGTAAATTTTACCCCCCTCCCCACTAGTGTTGAAACGTATATGATGAAAATTTGTAAATTTTGTTTTAGTAGCGGACTGAGCACGTTAAGCTAGTTACCAAATTTCATAAAATCCCAACTGGTTTCGGAGTTATTTAGAAAAAATCATCAGAGTGGCCCCTTTAAGTGGCTATAACTGCCTTAGGAAGAATTCTTGGACCCACATTTATATAAAGAAAAAGTGATCTTTTTCGATATAAGAACACCTTGTATAAATATTGCCCCCTAATTTCGGGACATCCTGTATATAAAAACCTTTGTAAAAAATTAATAAAGCAGTAACATTTTTAAGAGTTTTAGGACAAGCAGAAATTATTATAACGAATGGCATTTATTGGTAAATTTACAAATAAAAATGCTTTTTCTCTTTAGGACGCAATTGTAGATCAAACTGTATATTTATAATAATAACAATAATAATAATTTATTTTCCTCAGAGACATAATATGTATAGGAATAGTCAAATTAAACTTACAAACTAAGACAAAGTAAGTAAAAATTCCAATATGGAATAAAAACATTTTTCCAATAAAAACTGCTTTAAAGCTTTCCTAAACAAATATTCACTTTTCAGCAATTTTAATTGGTTAGGTTACTTATTAAATAGCCTAGGACCTAAACAGTCGGGAGAGTTGGACGTTATTCTAATTCGAATGGAACATGTAAATTCGTATTGTGTCTTGAATTATACTTGAGGAGTGCATCACTTAAAACAAATTTACTTTTATTTTTGAATACATATAAGCAGATCTCAAATATGAACAGACATGGTAAAGGTGGAATTTTAAAATTTTTAAAAATATCCTTACACGAGTAATGACTGGGAACTCCTACCATACACCTTAAAATTCGCTTCTGTGCAATTAAAACATTTGAGGCTAATAATTTATTTCTAATTTTTTATTTTAAATACTGTATATAGAAAGAAAAAATATATTTTAATTTATAATTTAAATTTTCACAGATATAACGGTTCTCACCCTGTATGGAAAATAATGGTTTAAATTAGAAGTTTTCTCAGGCAATAATTCTTAAGGGAAGATTGGGGGATTAATTCGGTAACCGACTTCAAACAAAAACTTAATCAGAAAAGCCAACTCTGAGGGGATCGTTAGGCCTCCGTAATATCTTATAGGAAAGAAGATGAAATTACATTTATTTGATGAAAATAAATAAATCCCGATGTAACTAATGAACCGTGAGCCAGAAATGAGATATCCTTTTTGGAGGAGATGTAGTTCTATCGTCCTAGTTTTCGCACAGGAGTTCTTTCTCTCGTAGTCTGCGATGAACGATTCAATTATTTAATAGCAACGAGGCGAGTTTATTAATTATAGAAAGTAAATGAAGCAAGTCGTATTTATTTTTTTATGTGCTACCGTGCGTCAAAAACTTTTATACACGAGTTCGCAAAGTAAGTATTTTATACGGCAAATTCCTTAATGTTCATATGTCAATTATTTAAATGATTTGATAAATCAGTGTTGGATCTCAATCATACAGTTTAGTATTATTTATTTAATGTTAAAAAAAAGTTTGCAGCATCAACGAAAAATATAAAAAGCACAATTTTCACTATTCGTTCAAACAGAAAAAACTATCTTATTGCTAGATTTTATTTTATTTCAAGTAAAGAAATAGTAATTGCGTTGTTAGAATTTACAAATATTGGATCTTGAATAATTTAATGTTTGAAGCCATGTTAAATTGGCAGACGTTAATCTAAAAAGAGAACTAATGACGCGAATCAAAAAACAAATTGTCCAGAAACGATGAACTACAATTTAAGTAAACATTTTATCTGGCGTGTTCTAGAGGGTGTTTCAAATTTCAGAAAAAAATACTTTGTGTAGGGCTTAAAACTGAAATTGCAACAAAAATTTATGTCTTAGCGACGTTACTAATGTACAAACCTATAAAAAAATTGTGTATTATTTTCTTCTCTTCCAAAATATTCACGATTCACTTAATAATAAATACGATTTTTAATTTTTCGAAGGTTTTCTTGTTTATGCAGAGTTTAATGAAATACTCTGTCAAACTGTTCTGGTTGATTCTTCGCATATGTCCAGGGTGTTGAAATTTAAAAATAACATCACATTTATTTAAAAATTTTTTAATATGCTTGACATAAATTGATGAAAAGTACCGTTATGCGTGACCAAGTATTTTGGAAATTGGATCAGTGCATTTAATTTCGGAGATATTTTTCATTTTATTCGAAAAACGAGCCATTTCTTAATTTTTATTTTTTTAATTGTAAAATTAGTCCCCGACATACTGGAATATATAGAAAATAACTGCTATTCGCATCAGGAAAAAATATGTTCTGTTGAAAATACAATTTTAAATAAAACGTAATTATGAAAAGTTAAAAAAATCAGTGGTGTAGGAATTTTAAAGTTTCTGAAAAATAGTAACCTCTTAAAAAATTTAAAATTGACTTATAGAGCTGTATTTAACAAAATATTTCTATATTTTGAAATGAATAATTTTAGAATTATTTTCGATTTATTCAACTACCTATGTCGTAGATTTATTCTAATTTTAAAAATATAACTCAAACTTTTTTTAAAATAACATGGAAGATACTTTTTGTTGGAAATTAAATGTATTTTGGTTTACAAAAATAGCCGACTAAGTCACTAGTATAGGCCAGGAAATATAGAGTTAGACGCGAATTTTTGTTTCGGCAAGCTGAATTTATCACTATAGATGCTAAATATTATGTACAATAACATATCAGTCATAAAAATGGAGGGAAGATTGTATAATTTTTACATAAATTCACGTTTTTCGCTTATAACTTTTTTCCTGTCATTTCCACGAGAAAATAGTAAAATACTTTTGTTTTCATCTTCAAAAGACCTACAAAACTAGCCGTCGAGCGTCAAAAAATATTGATTATATCAAAATTTATAAACAGAAAAAGTTTATTTATGAGTTTTGAATTAAACATTTATAAACTGCGTTATTATTACCAGAACGTTTTGGCATTGCATCCTCTCATTCCTTGTCACTGTCTAAAAACTCACACGAAATCTAGAATCGGTAAGTTGAATAGTTTACAAGTTATGGCCTTATAAACAAAGTAACTAATTATTAGTCTGGACGATCCCGAGCATCTTCCACAATCGCACTGATTCTTTTCATGGTATTGTAACCTGAGGGGTTATTTCTTTAATTATCTACCTTTAATTAATTATCTATTTAATGCTCGAAAGAGTTACTACTTAATTCTCGAAAGGGAGTTTATTTAGTTATCGTTATACTTTAATTAACACGTGGGAACTTAGAAATGTTGTATGTTCAGAAAATTACTTCCAAGCACTTACCCTTTCATTGCTTACGTGGGATGTAATCCAGTGGCTGGCTATACAGGGTAGCACTGAAGTTGGAGAAACAAAGGAAACACAAAACTTCCAGGAAGGGTTTTATTAACAATAAACAAAACAAACAAACAAAATAAAAACACAACGGCTCGACGACATTATTAATTAATTGATTCAATCGCGACAGCGTACCGAGATTCAGGGAATGCGCGCTCTATACAAAATTTAGAAAAACTATCAAAATTAATTAATTAGCCCGAGACTTTAAAGTTAATAATTAGTCTGCTCAATGTGAAACTTAAGAACGAACTGACTTTTTCGGGATCCTTCCTGAATTCCACAATTCGCTTTGACCACGCCCATTTCTTGGGTCCAGAAGTTTCGGTTCTCATCTTATTGGCGAGAACCTGAATATCGGGACGCTTGTATATTTATCTAATTGACTGAATTTACATTTATAACAATAATTATATGACTTACTAGTAACCCTAGCCTTCCCCTATGACTCCGCGTAGCAATTACGGGACGGATTAGTCGATCTCATTTAATCTACTCTTATAGCTAGGAAAAATCCGTCAAAAAAACCCAGCTGCTTAGGTATACTCTCTTTTCGAATTACTGTCAATTTTACAATATAATTTAATTCTAAGGTGGAATATCTACGCTCTTTTTGTGGTTTCGCGCATTATTAAAAAGATGGGGTTCTACGCGGCGCCTCCAAGACGCTTAACACATGGCCTCGACAGTCTAAGTGAACTTGTTAAAATATTGGTAATTTTCTCCGAAGGACTGTTTTGGCGACCTACTACTTGAAAACCATTAACCCTCCGATAATTTATGATAACTGAAATATCTTACTTTCCGAGAACTAATAAATAATAATACATTGAAATCTATAATTTTTTTTTAATTTCAAATTTGCAACCTGGATTTTTTTTTTATTTTTTAGCCTTAGTTGCAAAATGAAACGCACGCGCTTTTAATATATAACGTGATAGTTATATATTATTGCATATTCGGAAAGCTTATGAAAAGAGCTTTAAGTTAAAAAAAAATCGTCAAGATTCGTTGAAAAACAAACGGAATTACAGACTGTCAAAATTGACGGCCTATTGTTAAACAAATTAGGTTGGTAGCGGCAAAAAAAATACTGTCATAACCGGCAACCCGAGTACTTTCCCAGATAAAAATATTTTATTTGTGGAAGTATGTTAAGTGCATAAGAAATATTGTCAAAAGTCAGTGGGTCGCTTGATTTTCGGCGAGCCGTGGCGCGGCGGAAGGGTGGGGGAAGCGAACGACAGCGAGTCCGAAGAAAATGACGATAATATTCATAGTCCTGCCGTTAAATAAGCGAAATTCGCTTGAAAATAATATATTTGACAGTCTGTAACTCCGTTGTTTTTCAACGAATCTTGACGATTTTTTTTTAACTTAAAGCTCTTTTCATAAGCTTTCCGAATATGTAATAATATATAACTATATCACGCTCGTGCGTCGTATATTTCATTTTGCAACTAAGGCTAAAAAATAAAAAAATTTCCAGGTTGCAAATTTGAAATTAAAAAAAAAATGATAGATTTCAATGTATTATTATGAAATCTACCATGAAAAAAATCAGTGCGATTGTGGAAGATGCTCGGGATCGTCCAGACTAATAATTAGTTAATTTGTTTATAAGGCCATAACTTGTAAACTATTTAACTTACCGATTCCAGATTTCGTGTGAGTTATTAGACAATGATAAGGAATGAGAGGATGCAATGCCAAAACGTTCTGATAATAATAACGCAGTTTATAAATGTTTAATTCAAAAGTCATAGATAAACTTCTTCTGTTTATAACTTTTGATATAGGCTAGTTCTCGAGGGCTAGTTTTGTAGGTCTTTTGAAGGCGAAAAAATTACTGTTTTCTTGTGGAAATGAACGGAAAAAAGTTATAAGCGAAAAACGTGAATTTACGTGAAAATTATACAATTAACCATCCTGTAAATAATCTTCCCCCCATTTTTACGACTGTGGAAACTAATATGTTACTGTACATAATATTTAGCATCTATAGTGATAAATTCAGCTTGCCGAAACAAAAAGTCGCGAAATGGTAATTTCCCAGCTCTTTTTCTAGCATTTTGAGAGATATTTAAATAAATGCAATACTCGTATATACATATATTTTTAATTTCAACACACCGCATTTCGAAAACAAAATGTTTTCTGGACATTATATTTATTGAAACTTTTTTTTATGGATTTGTAACGTAGTTTCCACCACTAAAATTTGACGTGAATATTTCATTAACACCCTGTATAATTTTATTGTTCAATATAATTCTAACGGACACAATGTCAATACATTTACAGCGTGCAAAAATGTATGTTTTGCTTTGCATCAGGGTTACAGAATTTGTTACGGAAATGTTGTCTACAAACTGCGACTTTGCCTCTAATACCACCCAGCTACGGTGTGCTAAATTATCAATTTATAGATTTTAATTATGGCTGCGAAATCTGAAAACTTAAGCTATTAATGTCCAAATTATCTTTTCAGCTCATTGAATCGTTCAGGAACACAATAGCGCCCCTGGAAAGCTTGTCCTTTAGTCCTCGCTGTTTGCACTTCCGCCTCGCCATATAGTTTGGTGGTTCCAGAAATTCCCACACAAAGACGGCCTAACTTCCCATTATTTCGTTTGAGTTTGTTATTTGCTCAAGGCATCCAGCGAAATCTTGTTAGCATGGTAATATATATCTTTAGGCTTGTACACAGACATAGAAGCTGGTTGTATTTATAAAAAAGGATTTCTACAAGATGTCTCAAAATTGACGCCCTTGCGTGCATCATTTTGAACTTTATTAAAAACAACTCATATTAGAAAACAAGATATTGTCCGCATATGTCAAAAAATGTTTTCAAATCACTACTCGAAGTATACTGTTAAAAAATTGGTGTGAGTAGAAGTAATAAAGGGGCGGAATGAATCCAATGAGTGAAATTTTGAGTACATTTTCACTCGATATTGAGCTTTTTGATTATTTTACTCATTTTTGATAATATTTTAACTAAAACTGAGTACTTTCAGTCAAATATAGGTACCCGTTAAATTAATTCTGCAGATAAACTCGTATTTGGTACACTTGTGTCTAAATAGGAGTAAATGTCCTCATTATTGAGTGACCCCACCTCATTTTATGGTTGTCGTGCATTGTCTGTATATTCCCATCATCCCCATCTCGTGGCGTGGTGTATGGTGTGTAGTGCTGGACAAGTGTCCGTGTCTGAATTTTATAGTACAAAATTACTCAATAATAATTAAATTTAAATCATATTAGAAAAAAGTCAACTCTTAATTAGTTTTACATACTCACAATAGAGTCAAAAGTCAATTACTTGATAGTTAGCAGAAACTCGGATTTGAGTAAAATTCACTCACTTTTGTTGCAATAATTTCACTCATAAAAGAGTGACCGCAGAATCCGCCTGTTTTTGAGACTTTGACAGAGGCCATAGGAGAAATCCTAAAAATATTCTAAAAATATCCAAAAACTCGTCAGGAAAAATGAAAATGAGCATCACTTTCAGTTTTTCGAAAATTTTCGAAAATCACTCTTATTTAGGGGTTGAAAAGACAAAAAAGTGAACAAATTAAGAATCATTAACAGTTGTAAAACCCCAAATATTTCTATGTTGTTATCAAAATAATATTATGAACGTGAAAATAACTAATTTCGTATTTGTTACGATTGAAAATCAACCCTTAAGGGGGTGAAATCATCCCCTAAACGCCTAAAAATGCAAAAAATATATGAAAAGTTACAATTGTTTTTCTTTTTCGTTTATACGTGATAATTGAAACATTAATAACCCACAATTAATAGATCCGAAGGAAAATAACCCTAAATGAGGGTAAAACCATCCCTAAGTTCAACCATATAAGCATAAACGAAAAAGAAAAAAAATTGTAACTTTTAATATATTTTTTGCATTTTTAGGCGTTTAGGGGATGATTTCTCCCCTTTAGGAATATTATAGGTTGATTTTTAATCCGGACAAGACCGTATCAAATACGAAATTAGATATTTTCATGTTCATAATATTATTTTGATAACAACATAGAAATATTTGGGGTTTTACAACTGTTGATGATTCTTAATTAGTTCACTTTCTTCTTTTCAACCCCTAAATAAGGGTGATTTTCAAAAATTTTCGAAAAACTGAATGTGATGCTCATTTTCATTTTTCATAACGAGTATTTGGATATTTTTAGAATATTTTTAGGATTTTCCCTGTCGCCTCCGTCAAAGTCTCAAAAACAGGCGGAACAATGGCGTTTTTGCGGTCACTCATACTAATAAAGTGAAAATTTCACTCAATCGGGTGTGGACAAAAATTGATACATCGATAACCTAGAACCTAGATTTAAGGAATTCGTTTCCGAAAAACACAACACACCTACTTCTCATTTTTTTAAACAAAATAGGAATGACTGGACTGGAAGGAGTGACTTAGAAAAATCATTTTATTCCCATGATGTGCCACCGAAAAGTTGGTTAATTCTAGTGCATAAAGTGAATAAAGCACCATCAAATATAGGAAAAAGAATAATACTGATCTAGCTACCTAAAAATATGGAGGATTCTTGTTTGGACTCTTGTTCACCATAAATTAATTTCAATATTTATCGAAACAATGTGATTGTTACAGACAATGTAAGTTGTTACAGTGGTCAATTAAATAAGATGAACAACATACGTCGAGTCAGGATCTACGTACAAAAAAAATAGTGACAACTTTAAATATTTTTTCTGGGAGAGATTTCTTACATTTTTCTGATAGAACCAGACTTTACAATTTTTTAATCTCAGAAACTTATATTAAATACAGTTTAATAGTCAAAGGTTTAATTTCGTTTAGTAATTAAGATACACGTCTACTTGACAAAAACACCCCGACTAAACTTTAGCGGTTTGATTTTTGGCCTAAAAATACACAATCTAAGTTCCTTGAGTTAAGTTAAATTAAAGCAAGAACTTTTTCTCTAATTAATTACAACAACCAACCGACCAACTACCAACACTCAAAACTTTCCTTAAAAACGCCTTCAACTTCTCACTAACATCTCGTATATTATAATTAATTTATCCAACTTTGACGTAATTTGATCCGTTTTAAATTCGGCTGATGCAGCAAAGAAGTTCCTTCGCTGAAACGGTATCGATCTACGGTTTCATCCGCAATGTTGGTTGAACTGGTTTTATGCTGAGTTCTATGAAAATGGATAGGCCAAACGTCTTTGCAGGATAATATCAGCTGAAAGGAATTCAAACCAACGCCATTATAATTAAAATATATCATTATTATTAAATAATTAAATTTTTGTAATACCATGAAGACAATATATTATTATGTTTTTGATGTTTTTGTTGTAGTTGTATATATGGACGCCTTTATAATTTTTATTTGTGTTGTTATTATGATTGATTATGAGACTCTCTCAGTGTGTGGGTTCCTTTGTTTTGTTTTATTTTTATATTTTTATTTAAATTTGATGTATTGAATTTCTACTCTAATTTCTTTAAATGAAAGATGTATTTAAAATAACAAAATATCAATATATTACTAGATTTAGCAGGTTATGGATTTTGTTACAATTTATAATTGTTGTAATCCTTAAACTAGATGAATGAACAATAAATTCCCCCTAAATTTGTACTATAACAGTGCATAAATGTGTTTATACTGTCAGTAGTTGAATTGGTTAAAATTGTGCATTAGTTACATATTAATATGCAGTGAGAATTTTAATGTAAAGATTTCTATAGCGCTTTGTGTTTCAAATTTGCAAATTTGTTTAATAAGTGTCGACACTTACGATGACAGATTTCTTGCTGGTTGTTAAATCCGCATGTAACCACGCTGTATTGCGAAATCTCCTATACGTAGTCGCGCTGGTCGAACGTTCTCTCGTTGAACTGACGTCTCGCCGCGAAGATTGCCGAAGTTTCCTTTATGTTGCTGTTACAGGAATTCCTCCAGATGAAACTACACTGCACTATATTTTTTATAGATTCCACTTGTCACTTTTTTATTTATGCAAATTCACCTTATTTCAATTTGTTGTTTTACCAATTGCGTGTGTTGAGACTGTTGAATGATTTTTCGGACTAATGTAACATTCTGACTTTTGACTGTTGAATTTTATCACGACATTAGATTACCAAGATGGCTGGATAAGTATACAATTTTAACTGACTTGTTGATTTTAAATGATAGCAATTGTTTTTCTAGGAGCAAACTAACGATGTTACTGCTACAGGTAAACATGGAAGACTGGCTACCTCGAGCCCGGATATTGGTTTTATTAAACGTGGAAAACAAATGAAAATTACTATAGCAACCATAACCAACATTTTTGAACTTTTATTTATGCAAATACTGGCGTATGGATTGTATTGTGATGCATGAAATTTCCATTTTCAGCTTCCTTGCATTTTTCTGCATCTTTTGACGCCAATTGCACGTTTCTAGGTTAAGTTAAAAGTTATGTCAAAATTTTATTTATATTTACAAATTTCAACTTAATTTTGATGAATAGACTAATTCTCACCATGTCTGTCTTTTCTATGTCTTTAGTACTACCTATTAATCACCTTTTACACAATCTTTATTCGTTTTTTCAGATGTAAACCAAAGAAAGTTTTAGAGTACCCCGTTCCGACAAGCATTATAAAGTCTACACAACAAATTGACCTTTGGTTGGAGTTTAAACACATTCTATGGAGTTATGAGGGTCTTTTACATTCTGCACTTATGATTTTGCAGTATTGATGCACTTTTACAACTAACAATTTACAAAATTCTAACGGAACAACAACTGTCAAGATTTATATGCTACAGAAAAGTTTTCACAGACGCATGGGTTTAATTCCACACATACAGTCTGGTTACTGATATACTATGCCTTGATTACATATCAGTTTTATTGCACGAATCGGAATTATATGTAAAACACCTTCATCTTACGTCGATGACTTGTCAAAATTTCACTATGATGATTAAATGTGCTCATGCCAGAACTTATAATTGGCTTTTAATATTGTAACATTGTTCTTTACTGTTCTTTGTAACATAATTGTACAACATGAGTGCATTTACATAGTTTAATGAATATGCAAATTCAAATTTAGTTATAACTTTGACAGTCGAGACGTTATGTCGGGAAAATTCATTAATTACAAATTTTTAACTTATACTATCGATACACATCTTCCATTTAAATCCATTATAGTAATTCACACCAGTTAGTGACTATTTTAAATATATTTACTATCAAAATTTGTGTTAATTCGACACTTTTGTGTCTCGGTGCCGATAAAAGAATTGATTTAAAATAATTTCCAAATTAATAAAACATAACAATATTAACTAAAGTAACTGTACGTTTATGTTACAGTCAGAAATTGATTTATGTAAATACAATTCCCAATAAATAGAAACACTTCTCTTCGAGAATTTTTTTGTAAATTTGACAACATTTAAAATCAACCTTTAATGTGAAATTACATTTTTGATTAACGTAATTTTACGTAATATTTGCACAATGCAATTGTAAATACCTACATATCAGTTGGAATGACACGTCTTATATTACTGGTAAGAAGTACTCATTTAATTATTGTAATTTTACAGTATATGATGCTAAACGTGAGAAAACATTCTACATATTTGAGTAGATCTTATGAATGCATACAGCACAACAGACCATAATTTGCAGCACATATTGAATGCCTGATGATGCAGGTGTAATTGTGCAATACAAAAATAATACGACAAAGATGTTTAAAATCGAGCTTAAATGTAAAATTACAGTTAGTTATGAGTTAAGTTATTTATTCGCAATAATTTTACACACACTTTAACATATTTGTAAATTTACATATGTATTGCTGGCTTTTAATTATTTAATTATTGTAATTTCACATATTGTAATGTAACAAAACAAAATATCCCCCATATTTGGGTTATTCTTGGTGCAATAAAACACATTTCTAGCCTTTTCTGAATACCTAATAGTGTAGACGTAATGTTACAGGACTACTACTTAGCATCCACTTGTGATAATTATAATTTTACAGTATATAATGTAAAATATGCTTGACAAAACATCACGTATATTTCAGTTTCCCTCAAAATTTGTTACCTTGATGTATGATGCAATCGCTTCTAGCAAATTCTAAAGGCCTAATACTGTAGGTGTAATTTTACAGAAAATATAAATAACACTCTTTATGTAATTGTATGGTAAATTCGTCAATGTTCTAAATCAACCGTAACAACTTTATACACTTCAATTAAAGATGAATGTATTTTTACAAATCGAAACAATGTAATTTTATTTATTGTAATTTTAAAATGTATTTTATTACATTTACTCTTATGATTCTCGTTCGATCAGTTACCTTGAGCGTGCACTTCGATATACACTACCGCTACTAGCATATTATGAATGACTAACAGGTACTATAAGTGTAAGTTTACAATAAAATACATCTTTTGGCGCGTAGTGAATTACATGGTTAATTTGTCATGTTTTAAATTAGTCTTATCAATCTTCTATACTTCTACTAATCGTAATTTTACAGAATATTTTTACAATGTAATTTTAAGTATTGTAATTTTACAGTATATTCCGTCAAATTTCCTCCCACACTCTTCTTCTGATCGGTTACCTCAACTCGAACGGCAAAATATACCTCCGTTTCTAGCGCATGGCGCATTCCGAGTCCCTAGCGCCGCGCCGTAGATGTTTTATTAAATTAAGAGTTTGCCAACTCCGAGAAAATTAAGACACAGCAACGGCCCAGAGGCCCGGACTTCGACAGCTGCAATACGTAAGCTCGACAACTTATTCGGAATCACGAACTGCATAACTTGAATACGAGGAATGTCCTCGGAAAGGCCGTCTGTATTGGCCCGTCGCGTTGCTCGGTTGCAAATTGAACCAGTTGCAGGCATACAACGCACGGTGTTTGAGCTGAGAATTGAGCCGTTTAATAAAGGCCGGGAGAGTTACAAGTGCGGCACGTTCCGAAACGAAGTGGCCTGTTTTAAGACTATGGATAAGTCAGTGGAGCAGGGCTGGATTTTATTATTAAATCTTGTTGCGAATGCCAATAATATTAAGTAGGGGAAATGTGTTTTGTACATACAAGAAAATTTAGCAGCATCCTGTGATACATTTTTTTTGGAAAACTGACGTAGTACACAAAAAGAGAAAAAACAAATGAGTGAAATATTTCGCGTTTCTAAAATAAGTACGTTCCTTGAAAAGCGTGATACAGGACACGAAAATGAGCAACTTTTATTAACCAACTAATAGTCTAAATGCTTTTGTTTTTGAGAAAATTAATTAAGAAAATTAACCATAAATGTAAGCTGACCCTGTGCATCTTGTGCACGTGCGTTGTGTTGCAGGATTACTTAGTCGGCGTATAAAATGTTTATTTGTGTGATGCAAATCCTCAGGCTATACAGAGATCTCGATTCCAGCCACGGTTTTCAATGAATGTGTGGCATGGTGTTTTTGATGACAGAATTTTTACCGTCGTTTGGAAGCATGTTTATTAGCACATGGAAACAACTTTGAACAATTTTTGTAGAGCATATCGTCTATTATTAAGTAATGTGTTTATTCGTTGAATTTTTGTGCTACTTTTAAGTGAGATTTGAGTAAATTTCAGCATTTTTGAACACAAAATTTAAACCGTCAAACCGCCATCAGCACTTCATCAGGAACGCACTTATTTCAGAAACATGCTGTATAGTATTTCTGATAACAATAATCCCTTACGTCAAAGGAATCAGTTTCGTTTTATCTAACCAGAAATATCTGATACGGATAAAGTAACGATAATTTTTATTGCACTGAAACTACTGCAGCCAGTAAATTTATTTCAGTCAATTTTTTTCCATTTTCAAAGCATCAAATACAGAATGTTTACAAAAATTGAAGAGGATTTGTTAATGCCAAACAGAATAATTAATTTATTACTATAATTATTATATATTAAATTAAATAGGCATTCTCAATAACCAAAACCGCTTAAACAACAAATGAGTATTTAAAATAATAACAATAAAACTTTGATTCAAACCCAGGCTAAAAAGGTAAAAACTTATTGGGAACCTTTGAAATTCTTTCCTACATAAAAAGAGGAAAATAGTTACATTAGATAAAAATTACTAGTTCAATTTTGGCGGCTCATTAAAACTCTGAGAGAATTACATGTATGTACAGGATTTTTGTGGACACTTGTACACAGAGTCAGCCGAGCCATCGATGGAGTCAGCTGTACCAAAAATGTTTCTTCATAATATTGTGGTAAGATAGTAAGTATTAAAAAACACCTATTTGCAAAAATTATTTCTACCAATCGAGATTTCGTGCCTCGATTTATTTACTCTTCAGATGTCAAGCAAATGTGTACTTCTACATATCTTCTAATATATTTTGAATAAGATATTGAAGCGAAAATATAAAAAAATTAAACTACAATTAATCCATGTAAATTATGATGTAGATATGCTAGATATGCTAAGGATAATTTTATTTTTAGATGCGAACCTTATTTAGAATAAAAGCAATCTTTCGACTTTTTTGCGTAGCTTTTACCATGACGGTATTCGTAGAAATCCGTTGAATTAGATAAAATAGCAAGTATTACCTCAACCTGTATGATATATAAATTAAAACGCTCAAAATTTAATTGCAATTAAGTAGATAATGAATGAGATACAAATTGTCTACTTTACTATGTTTTGTTTAATGTAATTTGAAAATAAATAGCTTATATTTATTATTCTCAGTGATACTGAGTTCATATTTATCGCTTACCGAGACGGAACTAGGGGCATTTCAAGATAATCTCAGGCAAAATGGAGCCATAGCCTCACATTCATGGGAAGGTTCCATTTAATTGTGTTCGGGAGACGCTTTCCTAACAAGTTTAATAAGAAAATATGTAGAACGTTGGAGAAAATTGAATATAGGACTGCCTCCCCTCGGCCAAGAGCGGATAAATAACATGACGATCTTATAATTCTTAAACAGTGTCATCTCCAATAACAGATGTAATTGAAAAAAATATAATGTCAAAATCACTTGAAAATATTCAATCGTCTAGAAAGTTTGGTGGAAAATGAGAGCAAGCAAACATTTTCATGGATTTCTATGGTTATAGGGTGATTTGTCCGAACGTGACGAAAATAAAATAGTTGAATATCTTCAAAAAGGATTGTTATAAGTGAAAAAGGAAAAATAATCCCAATCTCAGGACTGTGTGTCTATGGGCAACATTTGTCAAATATCAAATAATGGCGCACTACCCATTACTCTACCGCGAAATGTATATGTCGCAGGCTAATTGCAAGTTCAGTTTTTTTTATATATATTGATATGTAAATTTAATTTTTTTTTGCTATTAGACTAAAAATTTTAGGTGTTTTACAAAACGCCGAATAGCTATAAGTCTTATTGTAAAATGAACGTAAAATCCAGGAAAGCTAGAAAAACATTCGGTAGTAAGAAAGTCTTTGGCTAATTTGTGAAAGGTTTTATAATTCATTAATTTTATATTTTTATTATAATGAAAGTTTCCAAATTTATTGTACAAGTTAAGAATCTGCATTATTCTTAATCTCGAATAGAATAGTATGAGATTATCCCTTAGTCTTGTACAATAATTATGTAAATATATTAAGGTGAAGAGTCAACGATGCAGCTTTTTGTAAGTAAAATACTTTATAGGATTTAGCTCAGTTGCCCCAGAGAACAAGCGCATGAGAACAAGCTGTAGACCATTACAAAATTCTAATCGTGCTGTTATCCAAATATAATCTCAGTTGTCACAAAACAAAGATCTTAGTTGACAGCTCTACACAAAGAAGAAATTGGATGAAAACTAATTTTTATATCTAGATTTCGTTTAGATAAAGTTATGAGGGACAAAGTAGCTAATATGCATATTTGTAGAAGTTTTTCCATAGTCCCAAGAAATAGCATGAGATACGTTGCAATAACTCTCATAAAAAAATTTGGAAGTTTCTCTTAAATACAGATACAAATAATTTGTACTGGTTCATATTTCTGCAACAGAATTAATTATAATATTGTTACAACTATTAAGTATTGTGTGATCTATTTCACTTAAGGTACGGGTAAGGTATGTGACTGTAGTCATATTTGTTTTTTTGAATATTGTTGTTACTATTGCAATGAGTGTCCTTATATATTTGAATAAAACAAATAAATTTAGTACTGACAGAAACTCGTTCGTATGGCGGTGAATGATATCGAGGATAAGAAAACAAGGTTGTGCATCGAAGTTTCCAAAACGGATACCACCAGATTATTTATTATAAATTCAGAAACCGATTTGCAACATTATAAGAGTTATATACAAACAATTTCATCAAATTGTCGCATGGCATAAATTTGTTCACCACAAAATTGACGTTAACTTCTTTTTTTGGTAATTACCGCATTATAAAAAATCTTTGGGGTAATCATAATCGGTTACGCGAGTGTAATGAACCGTAATCACGGAAAATTCGAACCGCGACGTATTATTATCAGAGTGTCAGGTGCTCGGATGGGGCCCGGCCGTATATTATATTTATGCGCTTCCGTTAATAATGCACAGAAATTGCACATTAGCAGGTCGCATTAAATTCGTATGTGGTCCGCGAACTGGTGCTGCTAATTTCCACTACAGTTGCGAGTGTAATAAGCTAGAGCAGTTGAGGATAGTATTTTTTATTGATGTAAAACAAGTGGATGCTAAACACAGTTAAAACACAGAACGTGCATTATTAGAAAAATCCAAGTTAGTAGTCAAATTTGGCAACTAAACTTTTCAGTTGTTTCCTTCTACCGAAAATTTGCGCACAGTCTCAGCTACACACTCTCTATACTTGTAATGAATTTTTACAATTTTCACTCACACATCCGTCATATAGCGCTCCATTTTGTCTAATCGTAACGTGTTTACTACTATTCGCTCAAATTGTAAAAAAACATAGTTACCATAAAACTTTTTTTGATTGACAGACAAGTTTTTGTAAAACTATACATGAAATACAGTGTGAAATACACATGTCCGCAAGTGGTCCATTTTAAATATTATGTCAAGAACGCCAGCCTGATGCGGGACTAGTCTAACAGTTGCAAGAACAAAGAAGAAACGCGGGACGCGCCAGGGTTCCAGGAAAAGGTCCACGGCAGATTGGCGCCAAGAACCAAATACTTGTGAGCGACTCCACACCATAACTCTCCAGCGAACGCTCGCCCCGACAACATTTATGCACTCTGTTTTCAATAAAAAAGCTTTATTTTACCGTTGAGAGAGAGTTTTATTTTGCTGCACACCGAAAGCAACCCTTAACAGTCCATTTGCAAAATAAATAATTAATAGCGCATTTATATCAAATTATTGATATTAAATACAAGGTAATTTCAAATCAGTGCTTTTACACTAATCATTACTGAAGAATTACTACAACGTTGTGCGTCATTGTAGCACTGCAGACTACAATGACGCACAATTCAAATTCTGTGTTACTTTTGGTACGCTCTTTATAAAGAAAGTTTATAAATTCTATAAAGGGATACTATTCCTACATTGTTCATAGATATTATTCTTAGTTTTCCTTTTTATTAGAAATGTTTGTTTCTGTCGACTTTTATTTTCAAAGGCAATTTTTATATAATTGACAGAATGAGGACACTCCTCTATTCTTAATTTAGTGGCATTCTAGATATACGATGATCCAGTAGGCATTCCATATGGTCCGCTGCGATTTTTTGGGAAAATCAATAGAGATTTTTTTTATTATAAAACTGGCTAACGTATGTAGTCTCGATCAGCATCACTTAAAGCCCTTCGTTCTCAAATACCATCGACTTACAATGCATACTAATTTTTTATACACGCTTAAAGTTTCAATTAACAAATGTAGGAGGTTTTAGAAATGCCCGAAGAAGAATTACACTTCTGTTTGTAACTGGTAGAGTTTTCCCCAAAACTACTTTTAAAAAACCGCCACAGGTAGTTAATATCGTGATATATTTTTTAATTTTACTCGACATCTTTTAGCGAAATTTGTCAAGAACAATAATTTCTCAATTATAGTCTTTCCGATATTAATTGAAGAACCAAGAGGTTGACAGTATGTACCAGATTCGGCATTGAAATATTTGAAAAACTTGTTCCCATGTTTATTTAAAAATACCCATATACAGGTCTGGTCGAACTAAACGTGGAGGTAGTAGAAATGTATACGCCCAATTGCAGAATGCGAGCGCAAGCAAACGAAATGCAAACTCAGCTGCATTAGGCCACTAGGCAACAAATCTCAGCTGTTGACAAGTGGTTGACAAATTGCCCAGCAGTGCAGTGCAGCAATGCGGAACTTGGTGTGATTCAAGTAATTTTAATTTATTATAGGCACCTTCTATTAATCATCAATATTACAATTGCGAAAGGGAGAAATAATATTATTACAACATGGCATTTTGGAGACCTTTTGAAACGGAACAAAACGAAATTTACCACCAATATAATAAAATTGTTTGAGGACATAAATAATTAAAATATGTTGTTGGCCAAATGAACATATAATAGAAATTATCTACACATAATATACAAATTATTATAATTTTTTTACTTTAGCAGAAAACTTTTTAGGGACACCTATGAAAGTCATTAAATTTTATAGCCAGGCGTTTTTTTACATGTTCAACTGACTTCGGAAAGACTGTGACATCACTCTTTTATACTACAGGACTTAAGCTTACATTTTCAAAGAGACAGAAATTTTCGGCATATTTCAATAAAGCTAAGAAAAAATTGTAAATATGAGTAATTAATAATAAAAGATTAAAATATGTAGGTTTGTTTGAAAACGACGCTTTTAGAAAATAGTACAAAAACGGCCACTTTAATTTAAAAACATTATTAATGACGTCGAAATTTCAACACTGGTCATCCTGCAACTCATTATAAAAAAATGTGCAATGAAAACTAAATATTGAAATTCGATTTTTAATTCGATCATGACACATTTTGATGGAAAGTATTATCTTTCTTTTTCTTCATCTTATAATGAGAAAAAAATTAAAAATATTTAAAATAAACTTTTTGCTGGAAAGTATATTAGCAACAGATATTAGTTAATAATAGTTAAGTCAAATATATATCTACTACAAATTCACTAATTTTCAACTGTTTTCGTTTTTCATTTTGTAATTACCGCATATATGTATTTTTAACAAATTGGGAAAACTCTGTTATTAATTCCCGTTGACCAGCCAAACTGTAAATCAAAATAAATGTATAATAAAATATATGTGAGCTATCTCAAAATAAGTTCAAATTTCTATTTCATTCATCTCTGACTTATCGAAATAATTGAAATAGACCCCTAAGTTTGGAAACCGATATTAAGAAAACGTAGGGGCAAAAAAATTTGAAATTTGGACCATATATAGTCTCACTATTACTCTATTGTGTGCTAAACTTTCAGTTAGTTTCGTTGTCCTATCTTTTAGTTATTAATGAAAATGTTGAAAAAATCACGGTTTTCTGCCTATAAAATTGATACCTCTCAGTTCAACTTGTCGTAATTTTTTTGTTAATTGATAAAAAAATTCCAAATTTTTACTGACGATAAGTTGAACTATTGTCTTTAGTACTGTGAAGGTCTTTTGTCTCAAAAGCTCTTTTTTATTTTTAAGCAAAACAGAAGGGAGTGCTATCTCCGTAAATACTGCATTCTTTAAAAAAATAAAAAAACTGACTCAAGTAGTAAATAATTGTAAACAACAATCTGAAAAAATTTGTTAAAATGACACAGTTATAAAGGCTATACTGTATACCCTACATCGGACCATGAACGTAATTGACAATTCCCATACTGTTTTTAAGAATCATATTTATAACTGTATTATTTTAACAAATTTTTGCAGTTTGTTGTTTACAATCATTTACTACCTGTCACTTTTTTTTTCGTGATTTTTTCTACATTTTCATTAATAACTGAAAAATGGAATAACTGAAATTTTAGAACACAATAATAGTGAGGCTATATATGGTCCAAATTTCAATTTTGTTTTCTTAATATCGGTTTCCAAACTCAGGGGTCTATTTCATTTATTTCGATAGTAGTCAATTTTTATAGATCTGATTTCCTGCATATCTAATACCACTTCAGTTTTATTTTCCCATATTGTACTCCTTTTCTATGACCCAAAATAATATATTCAAACAAGAATGTCTTTATAACATCAGAAACGTTTAAATTTGATAACCTAACAATGTTTTTAACTACCACAATATGGTCAATGTAGCACAGCTGAGATATAAATAATGTAATTCCACCAACGAAAATTAATTAACTGGCCAGACACGTTTTACTCTGTTTTAAAGCTTCAAAATTTCATTAGCTTAAAATTTAAACATAAACCATACTCATTCTCAGTATATAAATATTTTTAATTTGATAATAAATCCGGCAATTGAATTTTATGGAAAATTTATGTTACTTTAATTTGCAAAAATCACTCCAGTATTAACTGTACATAATATAATTAATTATAAATTAATTTTCACATTTTTGTTGTTGTCGACTCTACAGTAAACATAATAAACAAGTAATTAATTATAAGTGGATGAAAATATGACTACAGTTTGGAACATCTCGTAAAAGCCGACTCTATTAGGCTCCTACAAAAGAAATCCACTAATGAGGGTCCTTTGTCCCCAATAACCGTTCAGCAGTGACAAGAAATACCCCGCCTTTTCTCTTACTTTCATTAATTAGCAAAATCGGAACCGGCCTCCCTCAAACGACCTTTCTATCTCGCTGGAATTAATTCCGAAGGCAGGAAAGAACCAGTCGATACGGGTGAGGGGGCTTCCAATTCGCCGATGGGAAAAAATCGTCAATCAAAAGTTTTTTGAAATGTAGCCGATATTCGTTTTTATGTAACAGTGGAAACCTCTTAAGTAGGTGATAAATATTAGAATTTTTTTATTGAGGAAGAGAAAATTTTTACAATTTATGATCTTGCGGGAGTCAAAGAAAAAGTGTTGAACAGCTCCCCCATTAAATATTTAAATTACCTTTAGACATTCATAATATAACTTCCAGAATTGTTATTGTTTCATCTAAACCTAAAACGAATAAATAATAGTTATTTATGATACCCCTAAGTGAAAAAATTGAAAAAATTAAGTTTTAAGCATTTTATTGATAAAAATCTTGCTCAAGCTCAAAGATTAAATAATGTTCCATGTTCTCGAACATGTTTTATGATATATTTGATCTTTTCGACCCTTTATTTAACCCTGCAAAAAATAATGATAAAAAATTACTTTTTAAAGATTTGGAATGATTAAATCGTGCAATTATTTAAAATAAAAGTTTCCTTATAGCTAATAAAAGAATTTTTCCCTTTCAACCCCTAAAAATCACCTCTATATTGACAAAAATGATAAAAAATTATTTTTTAAAAGCTTGGATTGCTCTAACGGTGCAATAATTTAAAATAAAAATTTCCTCATTGCTTATGAAAGAATTTGTATCTCATAACACTTTTCTACCCTTATAAATCACCCATGTGCTAAAAAAATGATAAAAAATTACGTTTTAAATCTTGGAATGCTATAATTGTGCTATAATTTAAAATAAAAATTCCCTTATATTGTTTATGAAAGAATCATAAAAAAATTGTTACGCTGCATATAAATAATCACACTCAATTTTTTTATTTATTTTATTTGTATAATATAATATATAATATATTAAAATGGGAAAGCCTATTTTGCTCCGAAAAAATGTCATTGGTTTTTTTTTACCATAACTCGGTTAATTTTGAAGCTATAGTATCCTACAAAAAAGCATTTTAAAGATAATTTCAAGAGCTGTAAGATCGTTTGCATATAAAACGTTTTAAGTCCTTCGTTTTTTAAAGGGAAAGGATCGAAGGGCTCGAGACAGGTCGTTTTTTCACTAAAATGGATACTTCAATCGGCGATATCTCCTTTATTTTTTATGCTATAGGATAAAAAAAAGCAAAATATTTGTTGAAAAAAAAGCTACACTTTTGTTGTCTGTCATTTTTTACGTATCTTTCAGAGTTATTATATAAATAAGGCAAATTTTTTTTTAATAAAAAATACGTTTTCAACTTTTACCGTACATTATTAAAAAATACGCATTCTAAACCGGTCTAACTTCAGGATCGTATGAAAAACATTAAAACAAAACTAATTGTAAAGGGTCTATGATTAATTTTAATTCTGATGGAAATGGTTCAGCGTTTACTGCTCATTTTTTCTTAATAAATATGAGCAACCCATCAGTTTTTGACAATAACTCCTTCAATATTGCTCTAATTAACTTTTATAAGTGCTCATTTTGAAGGTCTTTTTGAGTACTACAAAAAACTCCAGGAGCGTTATACACGTAAAATTAATCATTTTTCCGTTATTTGACGTTGCATACATCGATTCGAGTATTCCCCCCAAAACAAGTCCCCTTCCACTAACCATATTTCGCTTTGTATGGGACGTACAACACTTTTTAAAAAACGATTTTCTTTGTTTATTTATAAGCTACATTTTTGTTCATTACACTTTTTTAACAAAATCCGGAGTTTTTGAGTTATTCGCGAAAAATACTTTGAAAAAGTGTTTTTTTTTTTCACTCAAAAGTTTCCAATCGTAAATAGCTAATAAAAACAATTGATTTCTCGAAAAAATTCTTCGCATATTTTTTGCTCAAAATTTGATTCTCTATCGATTTCCAGCGTTATTTTTGAAAAAAATTTCTACCCCCGAGAAGGGGTGTCAACCCCTAACGGGGTGGAAGCGTCAATCGGTGCTATGTCACTAATGTTCATTGACTTTTTCTCTAACTATCTGCCAAATTTCAAGTCGATCGGTTCAGTTTCAAAGAATTCGGAGGTGAAAAGCTTCAATGACTGTACTAAATTACTTTCAACAAATGTATCATATATTTTTTGTAAAACAATTTTGAATTCCCGATTACGTGTTGGAAGCGTTGGCACTGAGCCACGTTCGTTTCAATTACGAGTATATGTGACAATAAAGCGTATACAAGGTGTTCCAGTTCGAGTCAATCAATCAAACTTTAACCACAAATAGAACTCAATAAATAATTCAGAATTGCTTTAGAATTACCGTAGTAATACGGAAATGACCAATATGGCCTTGTACCGTTTTCACTGTACAAGGCCATATTGGTCATTTTTTAAAATCATATTATTTATGAAATCTTTGGTATGCTTATAACGAATTGATTCAAATTTGGTGCGGTGTTAACATTTACACATGTGCACAACTTACTGTAAAATTTACAAATTTTTGTGGCAGCGGAATGGGTAGTAAACTGAGATTTTTGTAACCCAACTTCTACGCCAACAACCTAATAATCATTTTTGATTCATTTTTAGATTCCGTGGATAATTCTACATAGAATAGGTATACTTGTTGAAAATCGGTCATAATATTTTAAAAGTCCATTTTTAGTTCACTTATTAATGAATTAAAAATGTCATTTTCAATGACAGTTTTACAAAAAAAAACATTTTCCATCCCCTTTCTGCATTTGCTACAGCAGTATATTATAATTAATGTTGATAAAATGATTACATTATTTTTACTAGATTGTTCACGGAAAATAATGCTAATCTAAAAAACATATGGCATATTTATATCAAATCCCTAAAAATGGAATGGGAGACAGCTATCAATCTCCTACGCGTATTTACAAGTCCTTTAACTCCCCCCTAATCCACAGATCCTGGAAGGATACAATCAATGAAAAATATAACGACACTTCCCAATAAAAGATGTAGCACGAAAACAACGGTTTAATTGAACAAAGTGGATGTTATTTTTCGAAAGTCAATCCGGAGAGTGATTAATTCGCTTTTTGTGGGCGCTTATACACTGAGAGAAATATTTACGAAGACTTTGAGCTTTGTTTGATAAAGAATAATGTTTTAATGAACTAGAAACTTCTGTATAAAGTTACAGATAGGTTAAGTTTTCGCTTCAAACATATTGTATATATTTCGGTGTCAATTTTTTAACATCCTTACAAATTATTGCTGAAATGGAGTCTAAAATAACAAAACATTGTTCGTACATCTCTCATATGTCTGGATTCACGTTGATTTGAGAATAGCTTTATTAGTCTCACAACTTAAATTAGTTGAAAAGTTTCCAGACTTAAACCCATGTGGCACATTAGCTACATCCAGAGAATTATTCAGTCAGAATTAATAGAAATAATGGCGTGTTTACCAGAGAACGGTGGAGAAGAAACGCGCGTAAACTCATCTGCCATTGTCTTATAGCGAAGCCGCTACGTGAGGCCTTGAACTTAAGTACAGGGCGTTTAAAGAAAGCACATAGATCTTAAGGATTATAAATGTTTGAACATCCACATGAAGTACTATTTACTTAATTCTATGGGAGGTAGATCAACAAAAAAACTGTCACATTTGACTTTAAGGCAGTTGAAAACGTTTCAAACCTTAAATGTTACATTTTTCAATGCATTTGTACATTTCTGGTTAACTAAATTTACAAAAGCAAGTGATAATTTTGATACAAATGATTATTTATTAAATTCGTTTCTTTTCAGAGCAGCAGAAATACTCAATCAAATGGAAAATAACTGAAAATGTCTCAAATATACAGGCTGTCTACTATAAGAGGGCCACTCCTATGGATCTCGCTTAATATACGACGCGCGTCAAAAATCTTTGAATGTTTTTTGTTGCAGTTTTTGAGGCCTTTATGCTCGTAAAAACAAATTTGAGATCCATAACTCATCCTTCCATCCTTTGTGAGTAATCAGAAAAAACAGATGTAAACAGATTTTTAAAGCATCGTATGTAAATTTGCTGCATCGAAACAGGCTGTGGCTACAAAAAATTGTTTCTTTCTTCCTCTTTCATGCGATATACTACCTGTTGCTTTTATCTTTTATATTTATTACATTTTTTGCAATTTTGGCATAAAATTCTACATTTTCGTGTTAACGTAGAAATTGTTATAGACATGTCAACTACAAAAAATTTAATAAATATAACGTACTTCTTTTAAACAAAATACAGATTTTCTTTTCGCATTATTATAATATTGGTTTTTTACTAAGAGAAAACTGAACCTTCAACATTGTTCTTGCACAGACAAAGTAGCTTACGCTAAATGTGGCACACAATGAAAACAAATGTGTTATCCCAGTAATATCATCATTTAACAAATTGTTTATTGTTATAAATAGTTTATACATAACTGTTGGTTTGAAAATTGTTACAGTTCACTGTGATTTAAAAAACTATAATTCTGAATAGGTAATGATATTTTTACATATTAAAAAGTGTGATATACTTGTATTGTACTATCAATGAAATTTCAACTCTATTCAAGCACTTGCGGAATATAGGAAACATTCGCTGATTTAGATCTCTTAAGGGCCCCATATTCTTTAAATAGTGTTTTCCGCAAAGACAAATAATTTCAAACATTTAATAACTGAATAATCTAAAGCTTATCAAACAATAGGAATGTTATGTCATGCCACCTGAGTATTTTCAAAGACGCCGCAGTAAAACGAATAAACAGGTGCAAAAAACGATCAAACCATCAAGGTTTTAGGTACTGAAATCTATGAAAACACTAACTTTTTTATATATAACTCCACATGTAAATATTCTTATAACATTTACTTGCTTAGTCCTACATATAAAATTGTTTACTTTTATTTATAAGTACGTGAAAATAATTCATAAAATGTGGGGTTAGGATAACAGAAAACGCATGTTTAACAAACGCTTTTTTTTAGTTATTATTTTATTTGGGCAAATTTAAATGGTAACAATGAATAAACAAAACATCAAGGATTTTATTTTTGTGCTTACTTTTGTTCTACACGTTTTACTTTTAAAGATTTCAGTACCTAAAAACGCCAGAAATTTCA
>NW_019417210.1:60000-125955 GCF_000390285.2 Anoplophora glabripennis | reverse complement strand
TTTTTTTAGTTATTATTTTATTTGGGTAAATTTAAATGGTAACAATGAATAAACAAAACATCAAGGATTTTATTTTTGTGCTTACTTTTGTTCTACACGTTTTACTTTTCAAGATTTCAGTGCCTAAAAATGCCAGAAATTTCACCATTTCTCGGCCAGGGATATGGCCACCTTAAGAAGGACAGGGCAATAAAATCAGCTGTTGTTAATAAAATATTCAGAATTTTAAATTATGTAAATAGGAAAAATGAGCAAAACAGTGAGAGTAAACTACAATGTGAACAAGGATAGCGGAAGAAGGATATTGCGAAATAAATGGTTTAAAATGTTATAAGATGAAAAAAGTGCATCTCTTGAGGCTTGAAGATAAAACGAGAAGATTAGGGTTCTGTAGGTGGTAACAAGGAAGAAGGAGGGAAGATCCTTTTATATGCAGAATAATTCTCTGGTCAGATGTCTATTTTTTTTAATAATGGATTTTTTTTTTTAATAGAAACATTTACTTCAAATGGATTAATGGCAATTTACATTGGCACTGTTGAAACTGCATTTCAACAGAGGTTTTCAGTAAACGTTTGGGATGGAGTTCTTGATACCAAAATCATAGGACCTTACTTCTATGATGGTAAACTGATGGGTGACTGTTAGTAATAATTTGTCTTACAGAACGATAAATCTGAAAAATTTCTAAGTTTTCACTGTAACAAATAAGAAAAAATATTTTTATGTGTACATTGTCCAGCTCATTTTAAGGGAGAAAGTAAAAACAGTTTTAAAAGAAGTAAATTTTTATTTAAGTTCGAAACTATGCAAGTCAATAGACAGATTTAAACAAGACCATGTCTAAGATATAATTTTTATGAAAAATCAAACGACGAAGTCTTTATCTCAAAAATGAGCTCAAAATAAATATTAGCGAGCAACTGACAAATTTGCGAATTCATTGCATATTACTATACTACTAAAGACACTATGTCTTTAGTTACACTATGTCTAATCCAGGAACTTTGAGAATCTCGATGACATAAGCAAAATAAGAAGTGAAACAACATTTGAAAAACTAAAATACCTAACAGTATTAAAATATCATTTTAATTATAATCCCAATTTTGTCCGTAAGATTGTCCTGAATCCGTATTCACAGGAAACTTGCTTTAATCAGCTTGTTCCATCACATGTCAAGTGCTGTTATGCACCGTAAGAACTTTTTGTTAAAATTTATCGAACACTTCTCTCGGTGTAAGCATCTCCATTTTCGAATTTTAATTAAATTTCCTCTAATGACGACATCACATTACGGGCTTCCATCTTATTAGAGTGGGCCTTTGTTAGCTGGAAAAGATGCTGTCGGAATAATTACACAGGGAGGATAAACATACGCGACGAGCGGTATTCGGTTAATTTAGATATCGTCAATTTTGTAGCGAGCCATTTATTAAAGAAATATCGCCGCCTCTTAGCGCGCCCCTTCCATTAATAGAGCCCCTAAAAGATTTCTTTTTAATGACATGACTAATGAAAATTAATCATTGGCAAAAATTAAGTTTTTTTTTAATGCACCTTCGGCGAAACGTTTCTTTGGACATGAAAATAAATCACTGTAAAACACCGTAACATCGTCCTATCCCTTCCAATATTTTTCCAACATATTTTGAAAAAAGGGGAAATACAGAGTGAATATAAAATGTGTAGATATAACGAGCGTTCAAATAAAAACGTGGTCGAAGTTGGCTCTGACATATTAGAGGTAGGGAGTAGCTTATAGCGACCAACTTAACCTCATTTCTCAACGAGCTGTATAGCAGCTGTCAGTTTCAATAACGTTAATGACTATATAACTTTATTTTAAAGAATAATCGTGATAACAATAACAAACAATTAAAGGAGCTGCGGAAAGTGTCCCCCTCCTTGTTACAACAATAAATTAAAGCAGCTGCTGAAAGTGTCCCCCACCTTGTTCCAAGCACTTTTCACACCTGTTCCTCAAAGAATTAAAGACATTTTCTAAGATGCTCGGGGTATTGTTAATTTCACGAATCTTGTCTATAAGTCGAGCCTGCAGATGGTTTAAATCAGGAATAGGCAGTTCAAAAATAGTGTTATTAAGGTAAGGGCACAAAAAGAAATCACACGGCGTAATATCACATGACCTCGGTGGAAATTCATGTTCAGCATTGAGACTTATTAGTCGATTTTGGAAAACTTCCCTCAACATATTCATCGTCTCGCCTGCCGTATGTGCCCTTGCGCCATCTTGTTGAAAATAAAAGTTTGTAATTTAGTTTTCTTCCAGCTGGTTAACAAAAAGAGCGATAATTTCTTCTCTATACCTTTGCGCAGTAAGAATACCATTAAAAAAAATAGGTCCATAAATCCTCCTTCGATTGAGAGCACACCAAACTCCAATTTTTTGAGCGTGTAGAGGGCCCTCGACAAAAAAGTTATCTGGTTTTTCAGAAGACCACATTGTCATATTCTGTGAGTTTACGTAACCACTTAAATGAAACCAGGCTTCATTAGAAAAAAGGTGATATTATGAAGTTCACCGTAGTTGTTTAAAAACTATTCACAAAATACAGCCCGGCGCGGAAAATCAACTTCATGAAGTTCTTGCTGACAAGTTAATCGATAGGAGAACAAACGCAAATCTTTTTTTAACACTGTGTGGCAGGTACCGACTGATACTCCCACCATTTGTGATAAAACACGTACAGAAGCTTTTGGCGCATTTTCCATTATTTGTTGGACATTTTCTTTTAATTCTTCAGTCCGCTTTTTAGGTCGGCCGCTTCCTTCTTTTCTTGTTACACTGCCCGTTTTACGAAAAACATTAACACAACGCTGAACTGCACTTTGAAAAATTTTGTACTCAACAACGCCGGGAAATTGATTTTGAAATTCTATGAAACATTCCTCAATAGAATACTTCCATATCCCATCAATCTTGCGTCCATTTCTAAAGTAGGACTCTATGATAAACACTTTTTGTTCTTGAGAAAACACCATTTTAAACGCTTTTTAAAACGAAAATATTCAAATTGATAGCGGCGATATAGCGCTTTGACAGATGACGTTTAAGTTCATCTACGCCCTACGTCTAAATTTTCAGAACCAACTTGACCACGTTTTTATTTGAACGCTCGTTATTTTAACTGCTACTATGAACGCAATATAGGAACAGTTACAGAGATACTATCTTTTTAAATCCATCCATTCACGCATGTACATTTTGAGAACTGCGTGTTGCTAGCTACCGAACTAATTTATAATTCGGGAGGAGCGGCTCTTAACAGAGTCGTACTCGCCCCATTTTTCTCAATTTTCATTTCAGTCCTTTGCTAGGCTTTCTTTCAGTTGCTCCATGCGTTTGCTTAAACAACTGAGGTATATTTAAATATTTATACAGGGTGTTCCAATTTGTAAATATACAAACTGTAAAGAAAATAAATAAAAAACAAATGAACGCTAAATATTTTTAGCGAAGAACGTTTTTGGGTGTTTCTCAATTCCATACCTCTAGTCTGAAGATAGCCGGTATTTATTTGTTTCTTGGTGATTGTATGCGGTGCTGGGACTCGCACCTTCTGGTAGCTTGCAAAGAGGCGAACATGATTTTCCGTGGTTTTCCTCATCACAACAATCCCAACAGATACTTGAATGAGAGTACGTCATGTTTGTCGGTCGTCCTCCATCAGTAGTGAGGTGTTCTACCCAGAGATAAGGCCCACACGCTTTTAATCACACTGGATACACCCTCGGGATAGCACTGGTTCTGGAGGCTTTCAAATGAGTCATTTTGCACTAAAAGGTTTTTGGCACTCGATCATATGTCTATACCACTAAAATACATTACACTAACAGATAACAGATGAATCCAGGATCTATTAACGTTACTTAAGCGTCTTTACTGATTCCATCCAAGATTCTACTCCTCCGATATCCCTAAAACTTGGACTAATGAAGCAATTTGCTGAGGTTTTGGACAAAGAAGTTGATTGTTGCGGGAACTTGAGAGATACATTTCACGAAATCAGCGATGTTAAATTATAAAAGTATATATTTGACAGACATCAAAATAAAGTATTGCTTGATGAATGGACTTGTGGATTGCTTACCCGATAACTTATGTGACCATAACTAAGAGCAAGGTGAATGACTTCAACAAGATTTAATGGAAATGGAAAAAGGTATCAGGTTAGTGGTATGTGATTATGATGATGAATGCTACTGAGTGTAAGGTTAGAAGAGGAGAAAAAACAAGACAAACCTACCACATAGAGCTTTTGAAGACAAAAAAGTTCGATACAACAATGTTACAATCCTGAAGTACATATCGCCAATAACCCATTTCTTGGTGATTTGAGGGCATTTTCTCGAAATGGTAGGTCCGAAAACAAATCAATAATAGAATCCGATCAAAAGAACATATTATTTTTTTGGTGCCTTTGTAACAATCAAATAGAATAAACTTACAATTAAAAAAAGATCATCAAAATCAATCTAACCGTTAATCAAATAATCAAATTCGAAATTAAAGCTATTTTTAATGGTGTGTTGCGACGTATAATTAAGGATATTAAGATATATCAAACCTAATGAAAGGCCATGAAAGCTGAAGGAAGTTTTTACTACGTATATACATATATTTATAATTTTTCTTCGACTTGTCAATGATATTCCATACTTCAAAAGCTTATTTTTATAGGTACTATTTTGTTTCCTTGATGCTTCAGATAGATGTCTAAATATTCGTTCATCTTCCTCAACACCGTATTTACTCTAATTTGGCAAGGTGAATGGGACTAAAGAGGATGGGATTAATTAGTCAATGAAAACATTTACTTAAACTACATGTTTATGTTTGTTTATCCAAAACGTGTTTGCTTAAATCAGTAGAGGATGAGGAATATGTAATCGTCGTATCTGAACGTTAAATGAGAATTATGATTATTAATTTCAAATAACATCTCTATGAGAAGCGTATTATAAACACGGTAATGTATGTGTTCATTAAAGGGTACCAATGTTATTAAAACATACGATACGTTGTGTGTAAACGAAAGGTAGTACACAACTTGAAATTATTTAAACTGAGCTGAAATCACACAGGTTTCTCTTTGCTAATCAATATGTTGGGTTACTTTACCCCACATTATCGTTTACGCGGTGGTTTTGTCTTTTATCGTGTACGATAAAGTTATCTTTATGTATGAACAACTCGAATTGTAGCTTTTACATCCTTTTGTCAGTGACAGTTGTCGTTGTAGGGTACCAAAATTTTTAGATAAAAACAGACAATTGCTGATGCTTTTCAATTTTGAGGTGTTTTCTTTAGGAATTTTATTTGAAAGAATTAAAATATATGATATTACAATGTTATAGTTCTTTAGTTATTATTACTTTTCTGTGAAAATGGTTCAAAAAGCATTATCATTCACTAAAAAATCTGTTTTTACAATTATCCATGGTCGACCTTTTAAAATTAAACCTATTTTTATTGACTAAGTCGTTCATTGTAGTATATATAAGTTCAAAAAATGCATACCGACTAATTGAACTATTACGAATATTAAAAATGCAATTAAATAGTATTAAATTAATTTTTGTTGTCAGTGTCTCCAAGAAATGTTGATAAATTATTTTCTTCTGTTTGATAGAGTATTTGGAAGTTATATAGAATAACTTCCAACTACGGTAGTATTTTTCTAACCACCGTGCTGTTTTACTTTGGACAAAACAGCACCAGCAGCTAAAAATGAAGTAGACAAACTCCAGAAACAATGCCCGGCATATTCTAGATTCAAGAAAGAGATTATTACTTTGGTATTTTAACGAAGGTATGATTTCTAACTGGTTGTTTCAAATCCTCAGATATTTCTATACAAAACGAAAAATGGTTGATAATTTATTTTAAGCACATAGCAGCATATCCACTTTCGAAATATTCCCAAATCATAATCCTTGTTTTTGTATCTATATGTTAATATAATTCTTCTACAAACTCCACCCAATTCAATAATAATTGTTATTATAGTTATTTTTATAACTAAAAATGTTTTATCTTCGGTTTTTGTCAAACATTTTATGACGTGTTAAGTAAAAATTTTTTGATTATTTATGAGATTCACGCTTCAAAAATGCATTATAAATAATATCGGGGTATTTTCAATTAAACATTGAATAACATGTTCAAGACGTTGTTTTGTCTTTGGATAATAATCAAAGTATGCCTGTAAAACCTTCTCATGTTAACACATTCTTCTTACTTTTACGTATACAATTCTCGTAAAGAGTAAGCGCAATCTCATATAGAATTAGTGATTTTTCTGGTGAAAGAGAACGCACATTTTCAAAACATTTCTCTATGTCAGGATAAACTATCATCTTCTAAGTAACTACAGAGAAATTTTATTTAACGTTTAGAAATAAATATTGTTTGACAATATAGACAGTTATCAACGAATCAATTAATTGGCTTACTATTTCCATATGATATTAAATTAAACATAAAATGTCAACGTCATTCGACTGCAAATATTCAAGTTTAAATTGTTAAGGATCTTAATTGCCAGCATATAAAGTTATGTATGTAATGTAGTTCGGATCATCATCAATTCATCAATTATTGTCTGGATAAGGGTAGTAAAAGTTATTTATGTGATTGATATTAAATTTTCTTAAATTTTTTAATTCTTAAAAGTAATATAGTACTAGTAAATATCACAGTTATAAATCAGTTGATGTAATAGCGACCTTAAGGGTTATGCAGGGATCAGTGCTCGAGCCACTGATATTTATTATATTCATAAATGATATATTAGAAAACATTCAAACACATGCATTGGTATATACTGATGACCTAAAACTATTTGCATCTGTTGACCCCATTCAAGACTGCTATAGTTTGCAACAAGCCTTGTCAGGGATTGATTGACACAAAAGTGTAGTTATGAGCTTTATAAAGAAAACTTATGAAATATTATGCTTTATTAAATAGGTGCACAGAATTGAAAGACCTGGATGTATCTAATTTTTGACAAAAAATTGACTTTTGTCCTCCTGACTAATCTAAAAAAATATGATGCCTGAGAAGCTTGGGTTCTATTATAAAAAATTCTAAATTTTTTAAAGACCTTACTTCTCCATGCACTGGTCAGACCAAAATTAGAATATGTAAGCATTAATGAGATCGTCGGTTTGAGGTTATTATCAGAAATTCAGAAGTATCTATATCTCAGTTGTAAGTTTATTATATGAGTTACTAATCACACTTTTAATTGTTCTGCTAATGCTGTACAGCTATGTATGTAAATGGAATTTCAAATTTATATTATTTTTTTATGTTAGTTCTTAGGCTTCCGCGGGTGTTGTATGTGACTGTAGAATTTCTCCGGATTATTTTCCGCTTTAAATCTGCATGATCTTCAAAAGAACCATTTGTTTGACGACGTTTCGAGAAAATCTCATTTACCATCTACAGGTCTTCTTATTTCTGCTTCCCGTTCGCCTTACTGGAA
Source organism: Anoplophora glabripennis (assembly GCF_000390285.2). NCBI lineage: Eukaryota > Metazoa > Arthropoda > Insecta > Coleoptera > Cerambycidae > Anoplophora > Anoplophora glabripennis. Next base: position 118,438 of record NW_019417210.1, on the reverse strand, counting down.
GATGTTTGTCCACTTGGTGAGTGTACTGTGCTTTCGTTCCGGTGTGTGGTTCTCTTCGCGTGGCTGTGCGTCACGGGTCTTACATTTAACAGTGATGTGGGTTCTTGTGTTCTTCTTGGCCTATTGTCAGCGTTGCGTATCACTGGTTTATTGATCTTCTTTGTTTCCAGGACAGGTTTTCAAGCTTGGCAATCTTTGGGTATTGTCACGTGTGTTGAGCTTTTGAGGATGTTTTTCAATTTCGATTGCCTCTCTAATTATTCTTATTATATAAATCTGATGGCCAGTATTTTTTTCATGTTTAACTAATGATGAAGTTTCTTCATTTTTCTGGACAGCATTCCGATATTCTTCTTTCCGGATTCGAATTCTTCTGTTAGTTTGACCAATGTACGTCTTTTCACAGTCTCTGCAGGAATCTCTCCATATACTCCTTCTAAAGGAATGTTTGTTTTGACTGATGGTAGCATATTGCCAATCTTCCTATCCGTTGAAGATGGTTTCTATTTTACGTTTCTTTAAAATCCTGCTTATTTTGTCGGTAGTTCCCTTGACGTATGGCAGGAGAGCTTTGACTATTGGTTTATCTTCTTCCTTCTATTCTTTGTTTCGTCTAGGTCTTAAAGCTCTCTTGATGTTATTACCAGAGAAATAATTTTGCTGTAAGACTAATTTAATGTTCTTAATTTCCTCTTCTTTGTGGTCGTTGTCATCACTGATCATTGTTAATATTTTATTGTTATTGTACTAATTTTAATCTAAATTCATGTATTTTCCTACCCTACAATTATACTCAAAATACACGCCGTGTATATTCGTGGCTAGTACCATAATGATCGTTGTTGCGATCTTTATAACAAAGACGACTATAATAGAATCTTAACTATTTAGTTATTTTCATTTCTCTTATAATACCGATCGCCATTCATAAGGTGCGGCAAAAAAATCCTTCAGTTCGCATTATGCGATTTGCCGCTTTATAGGCATTGTGTACCCGTACTTATAATTTCACCCGCACCCCGTAATTGCCCTGTCACTAACAGGTGTCCTCTCTCTCCCCATCGAGCCAATTGACATCTCCGATGGGGCGGAACTGCCCGTTCCGGGTACTCCTGGATGACCGACGTGTCATTTTTACGATCATCATCGACCGCATTCATCGCAGTGATTAATTATAACGTTTATATAGAGCTGTCAGCGCGCGGCCAGTGAGTAAATTTGCCCCACGGTAACGGGTTCTAACACGGCATCGAGGATAGCAGCGGTCTTGCCGAGTGATGGGACATTGTCGCGAAACCCGTAAAACGGCGAACGGCGAAAGGGGTTGCTCGTTTTTATTAGGATAGGCGCAGTTTGGGTATTTCACATAAATGTAAAACATCTCAGTACAGGGTACATATAATTAAACTTTTTTAGATCGCGAATGTTAAAAAATGGATGAAGAAGGTTTATATTTTACAATTTTGCAAATAGAATTTCGAATTTTAATCTGGAGTAAAAGTAGTAAATGGTAGCAGTAAATAGTATAAAATAATAACTGTTTATAAAAAATATATAAAATTTTAATTTCGGACAAAGAAGGTCATGATTACTAATTAATGTTAACGAAAATGTTTCCAAAATACAAGGTTTTGAAACATAGTAAAAATTTTACACTGAAATAGCTAGACATTTTACAAATACAAAAAACATTGTAGAATAAACAAATTCATCATTAGAAGTCATATAAAACAAGGTAGTCTCGGCCAAATAAAGTTCGATAACTGTTAAGCTCCACGTTTTAAAAAATCCTCCAAACGACAGCACGCAGGGTAACCCAGAACTGATGGCTGACCGTCATGAACGGAAAACGGAAAGAGCAAATAGAAAACCGCAAGCAGTAAGTACTAGACTTAAAATTTTGTGTTGTTAAGTTTACGACATTATTTTTCTCAATTTTACAAGTATGTATTTACAAGTGACAACAAGTCACAACAAGTCCCCTTCTTTGTCTACAACTTTTATTAAAAAAGTTTTTCCATATCTTTTCCTNTTAACGAAAATGTTTCTAAATCGGGTAGGGCCACGAGAGCAGGTACTCTTTTCCAAAATACAAGGTTTTGGAACATAGTAAAAATTAAATTTTACATTAAAATAGCTAGACATTTTACAAATACGTCATGAGCGGAAAACGGAAAGAGTATACAGGTAACTACATCTACTTTATTTATTTTCTTTTAACGAAAGTTGACTTCGAGAAGTCAGGCTTGTTAAAACATTTTGCACTAAGTTAATACAATTGTTAAAATTATTTATCATAAAATGCAGTATGCTCCCTTATTTACTTGCATACGTTTAACGCGGAAAGCGGAACCTACAGTAAATGTGAATCACAGATTATTATGTGAACTTGGCAACGCTGTTCGCTTCAGCTGATTCGTTACATTACGTTACAAAATTTTCCGAACATTCGGGCATCTGGCAGGGCCACCCTCTTAGCGGGAGTTATGGTTGATTTCCATTTTTAAAAGTCGATTAAAACATTTTTTCCGACTTTCTGTCTTTATTAAGCCTTCCGAATACGTGGTTAAAATTAATGACATTATGACTGAATCACTCTGTATAGAAAACCGCAAGCGATAAGTACTAGACTTTAAATTTAGACATTATTTTTCACAATTTCACAAATATGTGTTTACAACATGTGACAACAAGTCCCCTTCTTTGTCTACATCTTTTATTAAAAAAGTTTTTCCATATCTTTTCCTATCAAAATATAAAATAATATGTGCCAAGAATTTAATCACTTGTAGATCAATTCTATACTGATTTTGTCAATGTTGCCACTGAAAACAAGATATTTTCAATGTTTATATTCATTACTGACATATTTTAATTATTTTTGTGCGATTTACTATACAGGGTGTAACTTTGAGTGAGGGTCATATTTTTACAAAGGTTTCGTTTGACCTTGTGAAATTTTTTCAAATCTCTTAAATGTTGAACCAATCTGACAAACATTTTCTTATTCGGTACCTATAAGTAGGCGCGTAATCTATCTGATATCGTCTTCTTTGCTCCTGACAAAAAGTAGGTTCTAACAAATAACTTTATAAGATTATACACTTATATCACATAAAGGCACTTTACGTACAACCTTGCCCAAACCGATAAAGTCGAAGACTAAACAAATTTGTAACCAAATGAAACGGTGCACAAACAGTGCAGTTTTCGGCCATTCCCGTTTTACAGCAGGTGCGAGGACAGCCGGCTTATCCGCTTTCAAAGGCATATCGCAACAGAACAGCGGTTTTTTTAGTGTTCGGCGCTTCGTCCACATTAACATAAATAAAAATATGGTGACTAAAATAACGTCGTTGTAATATTAAATTATTCTGTTTTCACTAAATTATTTTTAATTAGTTTCGTTGTCTAAGAGATGATTAAAAAAATACAATTAGTAACGTATCTTCGTATCGATATTAGTTAACATTTAATAAGTCATGTAAAAAATGTTATTTTTTTTAGAAATGATATAATGTTTTGTATTTAATGTTCAGCGCTTCAATCACAGTGATATCAAAAAATTTGGTGACTTTAAAATAACAACTTTCTAAGTTTTGCGAAAGCTGATGATCTGTTTTTTGCTAGGGTGTCCGCTTTTTCATTGTCCTGTCACTCATCTAAGTGTTACCACATTATGCGTAGCCAGAGCAAGAAGAACTTGAAGACAGTTCCAGACCAGTTTTAAAATGACGATTTGCCAGAGACTATTGTTGCTTCGCTATCGCAGTAAATAAGGATCTGTTTGCCTTTATATCCGCTTCTGATGTTTTTCCGAAGTCACAGCTCTATGGATTGTACTTCGGCTTGAAATACACTTGTATTGCTTCCCAGAAATACAAATTGTTTGAATCCTGAGATAAATTTCAACAATCTTCAAGGGTTCCTCAAGGGTTAATTTTAGGACCATTCTTGTCAGTTATTTGTATTAATAATCGATCTTGGTACAATTACTTAGTCTATGAGGACTTAAGCTTTTGTCATTTCTAGAGACGCATTCTTCTCTTCTTCAAAAGAAATTCTCCTTTCTTCTGAAGCAAAAAACGATATGTTCCTCGCGAGGGTTGCTTTCGCTGTACAGCAAAAATAAAACGCTCTCTCAACGGTATAAATAAACTATTTTTATTGAAAAATAAACTTGTGAAAAAAGACGTGTTGTCGGTTCGAGTGTTTGTTGGAGAGTCCGTCCTCATGGTGTGGAGTCATTCGCAGAAGTACCTGATCCTTGGTCGTCTTCCGGGAACCCTGGTGCATCCGGACGTTGTACTTAAAAATGGGTCACTTGCGACATGTGTACCCACACACCCCCCCTCCAGTATGCATGCCATCACGGAACCTGCAGCCGGTCAGGGAAATGGACCCTTCTACCGGACCTAGTGATAATTGCCTTGGGTGTGGTTGGCACGGATAATGGGGCAAAAGTTGGTGGAAATCTATTGTCCTCGTCCCTGGTAGCTGTCGCGTCATTCAGACAATACGCAGGTTTGACTCTGTCTATAGACACTTTAACTTCGCGACCACGCACTAGTACCGTGAATGTTTTGTCGTCGCGTTTAAATTATTCAACCATTGACATCTACCACGGAAACCACCAAATCAAGGGCAATTTGATGGCAAGATAAACTTAACAAATTGAACAGATATGTATGAAATCATGTATGTGTAAAATCATTTTGTACAATTGGCGCAAAACTGCTTTCGATTTTGATTATAAACTTGGTGAATCATTTTTAAATAGAGTTACGCAATTTACTTAGCTTGGTGCCACATTTAATGCTAAATTATTATCGTTTGATAAACATATTCGTTTAATAACCAAGTCTGCTTTTTAAACAAGCTTTATTTTGCATAATTTTAAAGACTTTAAGAACGTAAAGCAACTAAATACATTCTATGAAGCAGATTGAAATATGCATCGATTGTTTGGAGTCTCGTTTATGTTTACAACATTCAAACTGCACCGATGATACCTAAAGACTATATACATATTTGATTTATTATGAAGTTTATACCTCTCGGATATACCCCGAGAATCATTGCTTTCTGTTTTTCTAGCAGTATTTGTGGCAGGCAAATTGTGTTATCGATCCATTGCAGATTGCATCAGTTTCAAAGATTATTGTAGGTTTAGTTCTACAACACAATTGCCCAAACCTCGCACATATTTATTAATGACAACCTCCCTATACCAAATGGTTTTTAAATCCCAAAAGTATAAAGATCGAATTGATTATCCTCGAATAAAATAAAAGCAAAATGTTGTTTAAAAATATAGTGCCCAAATTTTATTCTCTGTTCATTGTCTATTTTATTTGTTTGTTACTGCTTTGTACTCAAGTTGTTCAGCATTCCTTTTTTACATTTTCTTACACTTAACCATAATTATAAAAAGGGGTATTTAAATTTAGTAAACCTATGAGATAATACTGTGAAGTTTTTTAACTCATTTGAGTAACAACCTTATTATCTACAAAGTATTTGTATGTTTACTTAGTTCTATTCTAACTTTAATGTATCTCTAAAATACGCGTTTCTGACAAAGTAACTTAGATACCAACATTCAAAGGATCAGTAAAACTTTTCGGTAAAATAACTTTTAATGAATATCTCTCGAGCTCTAGACGAGTACATGTGTCATTAGACTACCAGCTTGACGTGAAATACCCAAATAAACAAAACGACTGATACGACAGCTCTAATTCTCGTCCCATATCATCCAGATTTATGCATCCGGAGATTCCGATCCGTTAGCTGTCAATCTAATATTAATCACTTGCCCTGCGCTACTAACGTCGTTATTAGCACTCATAAATCTTTGAGGCAAATCCCAGATGATCCATTACTCAGCCGTTCCCCCTGATTACGGACCTTCACGGCGTACGAGGCCTTCCTGTCCTGCTATTAATACACAAATCAAACGCGATGCAGTTGCAGCGGAAGGCATGCAGGCTCAGTGGCAGGTGTCCAAGCAAGGCTTTTTAAATGTGACAACTTAGGCTTATTATCACAAAATGTTTAACTAAGGGCTGAAATAGGATGGACCAGCGTTTGTTTTGCGATGAATATATTAAATTTTTGGATTTATATAAACAGACAGTGGCGTTACATATTATTTGCTTACGAAACCGATATAATTTTTTAAAGTGTGTGTTTAAAAGTTACTGAATCCAGATAAACACAAAAAATGCAAAAGTATCTCAAATTCTCTCAAGTTGACAATATGTTATTAACGAAACAACCGTTTCATCATAGAGAAGAGACTCTGGACAGGGCATTCGTCCGCAGAGTAGTTGTTTCGCACAATTGTCGAGAATAAGCAAGAAGAGACGGCTCTGCTTTCGTTCGATTAATAGGAAAAACATGTCATAATTTTGAATATCGAGAACTTGATTCGTATTTCACATACCTCTGTTACTGTATTTTATATTATATTTTGTATTATGACGCTTGTCTTCAGGTTTCTGCCTTTAGTGGCCAAATTTGTTTAAAGCCGGGCATATAAAATCATAGCAGGTTAAAAATGTAGATGGTCGAGATGTATCTGCATGTTGTACACGGTATGACTAAAATGCATATAATCGAAATTGTAACGTTCAAGTTAAAAATCTCGCGTGCGACGAGAGCGACGTTCACGGGCATGCGCGGGCCCAGCGCTCCTCCCGCGTGCAGGCCGTTCATTAACGTTAACTTTTACTGCTGCTAGCGCATTTACTACATGAACTATCAATGTAAAACTTTCTCAAGATAGAACGTTAATCCTTTCTTTAATTGTGTCTAAAATCCCGGTCCAATAGTCCAAGAGGCGTAGGGGATTTCTCTTTTTTTTCTAAATTACCGTAAAAATAAGCTCTATTTAATGGAAAAAGAGCGAATTTCCGAGCAGCTTTTGCCTGATCCTGGGACTTTATTACTTGTATAGGGCTACTTAGTTTCAGCTTTTTTAAATTTTTCTTTTTCGATATGTTTCTTTGGATCAATTAGAACCTACATCTAGGATATTAACTTCTAAAATTAACGTTTAGTAATTAAAAAATTAGTTGCAAAAAAAGGGACGAAATTAATTAACAAATACCTGGAGCAACAATTTCACGGTCAATTGAATTAGCTTTTAGCGCACATGTTTGTCTTTGGATTAACCGTTTTTTCCATAAATTTTATAAACATCCATCTCTTTTTGCAATAACAGTGCGTAATTTTCAAAAACTGATTTTTTCCGTTTTGAATTTTTTTCTACAGTTAACAAATAGGTGAAATATGACTTTAGATACCTTAAATAGTAGGTAATTTAATTGCCTACAACATAAAATGTCTAATTTTCCGATAGCTAGATTTAGATCTAGATTTTCGTGAGCAGTAAGAAAAGTAAAAGTCACATGTATTTGCCACTTATTTTAATCCAATAAAAATATCATTTTATAAAAAAAATCCAAACAGGATGATTTTTTCAGGATTGCTTGGGGACTGCCTCCTGAGTATCCAACCAAAAGATTACACTCGAACTCCTAGTAGGACTTGCACTATGGAGGTGGTTTCCTAAACATTTTTTTAGAGCAAAATGACATGAAGTGATAAATGTTGTAAGGGATCAAATTCTAAACAACTTTTCCTTATAAAATGTTTTTGTATCTCTAATACTTGACGAGTTACTGCGCATTATGTGACAAAAATATTGATTCAGAAGACGACAACGTGGTATTCGACGAACTGAACTAGAAGAAATTTTGGAAAGGATTTAAAATAATCAAAAAACAATTATAAAACGCCCAGCTAATATCGTCATAGCATCAAATACCATTCAAAGAACAGCAGTTTTCATATGCAGCCTGTACAAAATCTTTTAGAAACGGAGGAGGAAAGATATAAATTTTCATAAGAAAATAAGAAACCTGGCTATTCCAGCCGTTGATTTAGGGTTCGCCGCACCAGCTCATCATCCCTTCTAAGATTTCAGTAGCATACTATGCATGAAGCAGAACGGTACTCAACTATCTTATACAGTCCACTTTTATTGTCCATAGATGTTCAATCATTGTCAAAATAAACACACAAAACCACAACGTCTTTATTATCTATATATCTATCTATACTCAAGAAAAGAAAATACAACAATCGTAAAATTTCCGACAGTCCGCTGTGCATCGACTTATACACGTCTAGTTTGATGAAAATGGACAGTATATGCACATGTTTTGTGGGATACATGATCATATCGCGTTGTGTGAAATGGAAAATTATTATGTAAGTATCTAACTGTTTTATGGCTTGTAATTGTTTTGTTTTTTCAAATGTAAATCTCGTCTAAATCTTAAGAATTATTATTTTGTAGGTCCTATTAGAAATCGCTGATGTTAAGTTTTACATAAGATGGAGGAACAGAAGGTTAACGGTGACAAAGAAAAGCATGGGTATAAAGTCAATCAACCAGGGGAAATAAAATTATATGGAAAGAAGCTCAACCTTTCTGGGGATGCTTCATTCTTAAGGTGGAAGAGTTATAGTGCACATTCTCATGTAATACAAGAAAATACGGGTGCATCGTTGCTAAGAAAATAAACTGGACAGTTTTGGGAGCGATTTGTCATCATTTTTAGTGCTTAAAAGTATGTTTTATGTATGTTTACATTAGAACCTTAGCTTGTAATTACAGTTATCCAATAAAATTTCTGAAAACTTAATGACATATGTTTTTAACTCATACATAGTATACAACAGTTTATTACATTTATTATTATAAAACTTATAACCAGTACTAGATGTTCTAATAACGATATGGAACACTTTAATAACAGTTATTGCTATTATTTCGTAAAGGGTATAAAAAACGTTGTATACTAGTTATACAATAATTTAATAAAGAATAAGGTTTATAGTCACTATACAACTGTGCTAGCAATACGCGTTTTATATCCAATATTCACCTGTTTAACTGTCACATATAGTATACAATGGTCTTATAATGGTATATAGAATTCTAATAAAGAATAAAACGCATTTCTTTCAGTGTACTATTTTAGATATAAAGAAAGATAAAAAATTTTCCAAAAAAAGCAGTGACATGAAGGCACTTAGGTATATAACACACTAGGTTTATCCACGAAATACGAGATACTCTGACTTATTATTTCGGTATGAAACTCAGCACCATTTTTTTACCATGTAAATCTTCTGCAGAAAAGGTCATGTTTATTCATTTCTGAGATGTGCATGTGCATGGACCAACTTTGAACCATTATACAGAAAAGGTGAAAGTTACCAGCAATACGAAGTAGTTTTAGTCTTTTATCGCACAAGGAAAACATTTACCCTCACATTGCTGATTTATATGAATATTCAAATTTTAAATTGAGTCATTTTAACATTTCCGTATGCTCTAAACTTAGGTACCTCTTCTAATTACCATATTTCTGGACCGTTGTCGATATATTCCTTAGAGAAGGCGCAATAAAAAACAATGTGTAAAAAGACTACTCTAAACTCCAATTTCTCATCACTGTTAAAATAGTTTGCATTAAACCTATAAAAATATTATCTCTACAGATATCCAACCCGAAACGGAAAAATCTGCCACGTCTATTTTCCCTTTTCCCGTTAAGAAAATATTTCCCTACCATCTCACCCCAGAACTGTCAAGTCCGTAATCCTTATCCAAGGTCGAACAAAATATTTTATTTTAATCGTTTCGATTTCTTTTTTCTTTTGCAGTTGAACCTAAACAAATGAACGTTCACCGACGCTAGTTTCTCACAACCAACAATTTTTTTATGCTTTCCGTAATTTTTCGGATGCACTATTTATAGAAAACCCAATGCAGCGAACAGTATTTATTAAGCAATCTAGAGCACCGAGGTAATTTCATTTAATTTGCCCGCGTGCCTTTCCGACTTCACAAGTCTCAGATGCATTTTTAAATTCTATAATGAAATTTCCCAGAGGCCGTAATCATAGGATAATTTCGCAGTAAACTGGGAAATTGCCATTTTCGAAGCGGGTGCGGAAAAATGAAAAATCTCCACATCTGCGCCTAGCTGATACAAGGGTGTACGAAACAAAATTTCAATCGAAGAAAATTTACAGGGGTGCTTGATTTTAATATTAAAAACAAAAATTTCGATTCCACCGAGTCTTTTAGAAGTTCTAATGTATTAAAAAGAAAAATATCTATTATATTTTATTCGAAAACTTGGTAATTTTCGAGTTATTATTTTTTAGCCTAAAGCAACTTACCAAAAAAAAAATGTAAATGTTGTTTTAAAAGCGATGATTATTGGACTTTTCCAGAAATTTTCATACCATTTTTATACCACACGGAATGAAATATTTAAGAATACTAATTACTTCCTATTTTACACTTAATTCAAGTGAATTTTTATAAATTCAGTAATACCAGATATTTAATTTAAATAAAACTAAAATCTAGACTTACTCTAATTGTAAGAGAAATAAGTTTTTAATGCAGATACTAAATGTTCTTGAAAACAGTTGTTCTTTCTCATCAGATACAATTTTATAGATGTGCATGGACTCTAGATACTAATTAAATTTAGTTTAATATCAATTTGTTTTTAACATAATAAATTAAATATCGACTTAAATAGTTATTTATTTGAAAAGAAATTTTATCGTCTTACTTCAAGTAATCTGTTCATGTGCCAAGAATAATAATCTTTGCCTTAGAATTATTATTATACCAAGCTTTGACAAGAACATATATATTTTTACATTCTTGTAAACATTTGTCTAATATTTCGCCTACTTTTCTAACTTTTACTCTAACATCGCTCTCAGAATCCATTTTGGTTTAGAAATTTTACTATCATTTGGCATCGTTTTCTAACAAAGAAATAGCGACATTGAATATGAAAAACCGTGAATATATTATGAACTATAACAAACTGAATCGACAGGGAGTTAAATTCCGTTTAATAAAATGATAATCAAAAACTTGGTATACTCGTAGTTACTATTTTCTATTCGAAATTTACTAAACAATTGCATTGGACAGGGTTTTAAGGTATAATTAGATGGAGAAAATCACATTATGTTATCATTAGACCCAATACTTGTTTATCAAAGTAGACCTTAGATTTAACGAAAAACTAAGTAATGTTCAAAAGAAATGGAACATCTTATATAATCAAAAATATTAAAATGTGAAGAAATTGATTTAGCGCAACTTTTATTTTTATGGACGTATACGTCTTAAGTGAGACACCCTGTATGTAAAAATACGCAATAGATACGATTATATGATAAAAGGAGAATATATTCCCAAAATGACCAGATAGTTCAAAAAATAATAATACATCAATAATAATACAAGTCATTGACGTACAATCTAATTCTCACTGTCGCAATACAAGGTGTGGCGTGTATAATCTATAAAAATTAAACTACAACTTCCTAATGATATTTGTAATAGAAAACTCATATACGAAAAAGTTCTATCTTCGCTTTTTTTTGTAAATTAATGTTCATTTATTCAACGAAAATGAAGGCCGACCCTGTGTTATTTATTAAAAACTTTGGAAATATTTTGATGCGACCCGAAATGCAACCTTATAATTTAAGTCGGTAAAAAGAAGGTTAGGTTACATTGTCAAAAAATTTGTGCAGTTAACTGATTTTGTATTTGTATTGAATTCATTACTTAATTATTAAATTTTAAGGATCGTCCATCGACCCATCAGTGTTAAAAAGTGAAAGATTTCAGACAAAAGTTTATATTTTGTAATTCCACTATAGTGTAATTTTTATAAAGAAGTAAAAAATAACAAAAGCCTGCTGATTACATTAAAAACGAGATTCTTATTTCTTACTTTGCTTAATTTTTCCGAACGTGAACGATGGCCACAACGTCACCCCCCATGTGCAAATACAATCCTACGGTGTGTTCAGCGGCTACGAGATACGGGAAGTGTTATTCCTCGAGGAGAAGGACGTGGTCAGCAAGTGAACTTTAATGTTTAAGATGCAGTGTTGGAAAATCTTGACGAAGACCCCACAATTAGTACTCGACGACTCGCACAGCAAGTAGGAACCTCACCTCGTACCGTACATCGCATCTTAAGGCGCCAGCTGTTGCACCCCTATCATCTGCAACCAGTCCAACAGATTTGGCCCCCGGATTGTGATCAACGAATGCGTTTTTATAGATGGTTTTTAAATACCTGGAATTTGGGAAAATATTCGCCAAAATTGGGTGCGTTGGTGCCATGCCTGTATCCGCGCTAATGGGGATCAATTTCACATTTTCTCTAGAAATGGTAAATTTTATTCCTCATTTTAATGGAGTTTGTTTAGTGCACGCAGTTGGCAGCTACAGATGTTTACGGATGTGGTTTTATTTGCGAACTCTTGCAGTAACAACAATGCATTTAAGACAGTAATTACTATTAATTATTATAATAAGAAAGTTTCAGTTTTTTTTAATATCTATTTTTCTTAAATTGTACTTTTGTATTGAAAAATTCCCCAAAAAATGAGAAGTATCTTTCTATCTTTCAGCGACGATTTGTTTACGCGGCTGGTAAAAAACAGAACTTTTTCGTGTAAGACTTTTCTATTACAAATATCGTTAGGAAGCTGTAGTTTAATTTATACAGATACCCCGTATATATAGAGAAAAAGATCTCTAGGAAATTGTAGTAGAACAGCAAAAGTTACTTTTTTCGAAGCCGAATGATAGGCGATAATCAAATTAAGGATAACCGCTATTTAGAAAGCTTTTAGAAAAAGTTACTAGTCCCATTAGTCGAATAAACTGAACGGACGGTCGATAACGTCCGAGTAAACGTATTTAGAGTCATTCGAGGGGCTCTGTAATTAACTGAAATTGACTTTTACGCAGAAAAGAGCAGTAAAAGTCCAGTTTGGACACAAATAATTAATTAGTAAATTAAAAAAAGGATCTATTCATATTTTCGTTTATTTAATGCAAAAGCTCTGCATTTAGCACACCAGTTATGGGCTATGAATAAAACAGAATTCGAATCATATTGAAATACATATTTTGAGGTGCAAAGCGAAAATATAACAGCTTTAACTTGAGACAAAAAATATCTCACACTGGGAAAAAGCAATGAATTAACACAGCAATTAATTCAGTAAAAACAAAAATAAAAATCCGCGTTTATCTCAACGAAGAGATAAATACTAACAAACTTATTAACGCATTTAAATAAGTTTATCAAAACAAACAATTTGGTATATACACAATGAATATGAAAGGACAAAACAATTTAAATATTTAATAGAAACAGAGGAGGTCAAGAAATGACGATTAAGGTATTACTTGTTGCTTTACTAATATTCATTTGGTATTTTCCTACATTATATTCAAAAATTGAGAATAACTGACGACGCATCCAGATGTGATGAATTGCCACATTGTAGCATCGATAACATTCAGTATATATTCACTACCAGACACAAGACCGACGTATCACGTAGTTTTGCTATAATAGAAGATGGATTTGCTGTCAATTCGCTTGATCTTAACAAAAAATATAGACGTATTATCGCGATCTGGACATGTGGCCCACAGCAAATCTTTTTTGGATCATAAAAATTGAAGGATTCGACAATAAAAGGCATGGCATGGACAAATATAGTTCAATGTTTAAGCAACATGCTAGATGCAAGGCTTTTTCATTTGTGAAATAATAAAAATATCTTTGTTAAAAAAAAATCATTGAAGCTTTTTGTTATGTAGCAGGTACTACTTGAACTTTTAATATATTTATCATAAAGCAGCAATAATTTTTGTATTTTTTGTCCAAACCTAAATGTACCATATGAGTACCTATACGAATACTACAAAAAACTTTACCCTCTAGCCATTATCGTATGTAATTTCATCCTCATCAGATATTTTTTCCAATAAGTGGAGACGATGTTTTTCCACGAAATTTCGCACTGATTTTAACACGTTGTACAAGGTGAGCTAATTTCAATAGCTTTGGGGGAGTCTCCCCTATTTTCCGAGGAGGTAGGCAATAAGTAGTCAGGTTTCTTTTTATTTACCTCTTGTTGTGATAAATACGTGACGTTTTTCTGTCAACTTTCAGTTTTTCTTATTTTCACGGAAAAAATAAGGGGTATTTATACACAAAAACAATGGGTTATTTATTTGTTTTATCATAGAACTTAAAGTACAATGTAATTTTTCTCATCGATGTGGCACAGTCAACCGTATCAAGGAAATGGTGTATTTATTAGAAAAATTGAGTTTTCGAGTGTAGTTCAGAAAAATTATGAATGAGGAAATAGCAATGTTTTCTCCTCGATTTTCCCAGAAAAATGAGAAAAAAAACTCTTTTTTTATTATAACCGAAAATTTAAGGGGTTCTCAAAAATAACCATTAAGAAATTATTTTAATAAAATAAAACAAGAGCATTTTCGTGTTAATAAAAATTTGTAGAGTAATAGAAAAAGCGAATTGAAGCTTGAAGTTTTTAGTTTCAGGAGCTGAAAGTAAACAATTTTTTTTCGTTGACCGCCAGCAGAAAAAATATTTTCAAAATTTTGGCTTTTCTTTCAAAAGGTCCAGAGGCCTCAATAATTTTTTTGGCAATCTCGCCTGTCAGCTTTTTTAGTTTGATTCATCCTCTTTATATTTTATTTAAAAAATAATAATTTTTTTCTATATTTAACATTGTTTGACGAAAAAAATGGATTTCTGCAAAAAAATATATATTTTTTAAATGAATAAAGGATGCAAAACTTATTCTGTAATTGATTTTTAGCAATAGTGACAATTTGAACCATTTGGATCATAATGTAAGAAAAATCGTGGAAGATTGAACTCTTGAGGGTTTCTTTGGGATATTTTAAGGTTACAAGGAAAAACAAAAATAACCTCAGTTCATTCATTATCTGTAGTTATCTCAAGATTTGCGAAAATCCTTAAATTCACAACTTTTTTACCTTTTTTTCAATCAAGTTTCTTTCATCGAAAATAAAGTTTTCCAAAAAACGGTTAGTACGTAAAGAGCTGATAGGTGGGATTGCCAAAAAATGTATTGAATCCCGTGAACTTTTTGAAAGTGAGGCAAAAATATAGAAATATTTTTCTGCTTGATTTCTTATGATTTCTTAAAGGTGGTCAAGGATAAAATTTGTTGACTTTTAAATCTTGAAATTAGAAACTTCAAGCTTCAATGCGCTTTTTTATTGCCCTACGACCATTTTTTGTCAAGTTACAGCCTTTTGAAAATCACTTAAAAATTTTTATTTTTAATTTTCCAGATGAATTCAACTAAGTAGAAGAAAAGATTCTTTTGAAACCTCTAAATTTTGTATTAAATGTTGGTGTCTCTGTTTACAATTTGTAATTATTGCTGCGAAATAGTAACACAGGATGTTTAGGAAAAAGGTCATCAACATCAACAAATAAAAAGAATTCTTCCTATGTTTTTGAAATACAACATTCCTAAAATAAAAATTTTCCCATATCTTTTTCAAAAAACCGCAAAATATACTGAAATTCCCGTCGGTGTAGTTAGTTTTTGGCAGATGGCATCTGCTAAGGGCCGTTAGAAATAACCTTAACCAGTGATACTTTACGATGTCACTTTTTTGAGAATATCCGTATATTACTTAGTAGTAGTAAAAATTCATTTTGGATAAAAGCGATCTTTTGTTGAAATAGTGATTTAAAAAGTCAAAAAGACACCATTTTTTAAAGAAAAACGCAATTGTTGGTCCTAAAATCAACCATCTTCTATTTCTTAGTATACCCGTGTTACCTGAGAGGTTATTTCTTTAATTATCTACCTTTAATTAATTATCTATTCAATTGTCGAAAGGGAGTTTATTATCATTATACTTTAATTAACACGTGGGAACTTAGAAATGTTGTATGTTCGGAGAATTACTTCCAAGCACTTACCATTCATCGCTTACGTGGAATGTAATCCAGTGGCTGGCTATACAGGGTGACACTGAAGTTGGAGAAACAAAAGGAAACACCAAAATTTCCAGGAAGGGTTTTATTAACATTAAACAAAACAAACAACAAACGACTCGAACAACATTATTAATGAATTGATTTAAACACGTCAGCGTGCCGAGATTCAGGAAATGCGCGCTTCATACAAAATTTGGAAAAACTTTATCCATTATTAAATTTAATTAATTAGCCCGAGACTCTACAGTTAACAATTAGACTGCTCAATGTGAAACTCAAGGAAGAACTGCCGTTCTTGCATATCCTTCTCGAATTCCACACTTCGCTTTGACACGCCCATTTCTTAGGTCCAGAAGTTTCTGTTCTCAGCTTATTGGCGAGAACCCTAAATGTCGGGATGCTTTAATAATTAGGTTAATAATTATCTAATTGACTGAATTTATATTTATATCAATAATTCTGAAGCTAAACTTACTTATAATTAACCCTAGCCTTCGCCTAGTGACTCCGTGTGGCAAATACGGGGCAGATTAGTCAATCTTATTTAATCTACTCTTATAGCTTGGAAAATCCGCCGAAAAACCAGCTCATTAATACACTTTTCTTTTTCAATTTACAACTTTAATTAATTCTATTTTTGGAATCTCTACGCTCTTCTCGTAATTTCGCGCGTTATTAAAAATAAGGGTTTTTACACTGGCGTCTCCCAGACGCAACAGATGACTGCCATATGGCCCTGACTCTAAGCGAACTTGTTAAAAATATTGCTAAATTTCGGGTGGCCTTCCCCGAAGGACGGTCTTGGCGACGTTACCAACTTTCGATAATTTGTGTCGACTGGAATATTGTACTTGGCCCATCGTTCCGAGAACTATTAAATAAATGACTGCACCCCGGCTCCCGGCTTTTGTTACACCCTCAAAAACAAAAATTTCAATGCATTACATTATTCTTCGAAAAAAATATGGCTAAAAATTAATTTTAACGATAGACTCATAATTCGTACAATATTGGGTTTATCAAATAAAAATAGTATTCTCAAAAAAATTTTTTGTATTTTCATCACAAGACATTGAAAAACATATTTCCTTGTTGTCGCTCAATATCGTCATATCAGCAATTTTTTAGTACCTACTTTTGAAAATACTACGAACTATCAAATCTTGTTACACTATTTTCCAAACACCTAATATACAGGGTTGCAACTTTTTAATTGTTCAAGACAAGTATCTTTCTTATTTTAAGAGTTACAGAAATCGTTAAATGGACAAAAATGTACAGAATTTTATGGCGATCACGGATTCGTTTTTAAGTTTAGAAAATTCCGAAGAGTTCCGAAGATATTCGAAGAATATATCACTCTTGAAATATTTATTTTCAATTCATCCTCATTGTCGCATTGCCTTGTGTATAGCTGATCCTTAACATAACTATAAAAAGAAGTTCGTGATGGTCAAATCAAGATTTCTCGACGGCCAAGTAACTAGACCACCAAGTAATAGTATGCACTTCGAATACAATTTAAATTTAAAATAATAAACATACGGACATTTAAAAATTCGTAACCCTGTACATCCTATTCATGTGTATCCTATCATTTCTTGTAATTCCGACAGAAGCTAGGAAGTTTCTTTGACCCCAATGTTCAGTCAGTGCAGAATTTTAGTTGACTAAGAAGCGGGTCGGCTGAAAGCGCACGGAATGTTCTAGGCTCCTGCCAGATCAGTTAAAGCTGTTGTCTGGCTAGAGGCAGGATCCTGTCAGAGAGGATTGTTTCTAACTGTTGCATTTCATAGGCTCGAGCCCAAACAGAAACTTGACGTGTATACCTAAGACGATGACTCAAGACGGCAACAAGTAATAATGAAGAGGTTGAGAAATTCTAATATATTATGCGTGTGCGTAACTTTATTTAACGGCTATTTATTTGTATAAGTGTCTTTCTTGAGTGTTTTTATGCTAATAAGACACGAACGCAATATAAACTTTTATCTACTACCGATAAAAAAGTAATGAAAAGTATTGAGCTGATAACGAGCGTTCAAATAAAAACGTGGTCGAAGTTGGCTCTGACACATTGGACGTAGGGAGTAGCTTATAGCGACCAACTTAACCTCATTTCTCAACGAGCTGTATAGCAGCTGTCAGTTTCAATAACGTTAATGACTATATAACTTTATTTTAAAGAATAATCGTGATAACAATAACAAACAATTAAAGGAGCTGCGGAAAGTGTCCCCCTCCTTGTTATAACAATAAATTAAAGCAGCTGCTGAAAGTGTCCCCCTCCTTGTTCCAAGCACTTTTCACACCTGTTCCTCAAAGAATTAAAGACATTTTCTAAGATGCTCGGGGTATTGTTAATTTCACGAATCTTGTCTATAAGTCGAGCCTGCAGATGGTTTAAATCAGGAATAGGCAGTTCAAAAATAGTGTTTTTAAGGTAAGGCCACAAAAAGAAATCACACGGCGTAATATCACATGACCTCGGTGGAAATTCATGTTCAGCATTGAGACTTATTAGTCGATTTTGGAAAACTTCCCTCAACATATTCATCGTCTCGCCTGCCGTATGTGCCCTTGCGCCATCTTGTTGAAAGTAAAAGTTTGTAATTTCGTTTTCTTCCAGCTGGTTAACAAAAGGAGCGATAATTTCTTCTCTATACCTTTGCGCAGTAAGAGTACCATTAAAAAAAATAGGTCCATAAATCCTCCTTCGATTGAGAGCACACCAAACTCCAATTTTTTGAGCGTGTAGAGGGCCCTCGACAAAAAAGTTATCTGGTTTTTCAGAAGACCACATTCTCATATTCTGTGAGTTTACGTAACCACTTAAATGAAACCAGGCTTCATCAGAAAAAAAGGTGATATTATGAAGTTCACCGTAGTTGTTTAAAAACCATTCACAAAATACAGCCCGTCGCGGAAAATCAACTTCATGAAGTTCTTGCTGACAAGTTAAACGATAGGAGAACAAACGCAAATCTTTTTTTAACACTGTGTGGCAGGTACCGACTGATACTCCCACCATTTGTGATAAAACACGTACAGAAGTTCTTGGCGCATTTTCCATTATTTGTTGGACATTTTCTTTTAATTCTTCAGTCCGCTTTTTAGGTCGGCCGCTTCCTTCTTTTCTTGTTACACTGCCCGTTTCACGAAAAACATTAACACAACGCTGAACTGCACTTTGAAAAATTTTGTACTCAACAACGCCGGGAAATTGATTTTGAAATTCTATGAAACATTCCTCAATAGAATACTTCCATATTCCATCAATCTTGCGTCCATTTCTAAAGTAGGACTCTATGATAAACACTTTTTGTTCTTGAGAAAACACCATTTTAAACGCTTTTTAAAACGAAAATATTCAAATTGATAGCGGCGATATAGCGCTTTGACAGATGACGTTTAAGTTCATTTGCTATACGCTACGCCCTACGTCCAAATTTTCAGAACCAACTTGACCACGTTTTTATTTGAACGCTCGTTATAATAATAATACAATCTGAATTTTGTAGACATGTTATTTATTTTATTTTTGTTAATGTTACACAATTCATCTCCGAAATCCTAGACAAGCAGTACCAGGTCGATGTCGTATATACTGACATGTCGAAGGCATTTAACAGACTTGATGATGGCGTGCTGTTAAGGAAATTATTATCGTGTGGTTTATAATTAGACTTAATCAACCTGTTCACTTCTTATCTGATGGATAGAAAAGAGTATGTCACGTTCAATGGTTTTAAATCTACTGAATACGTAGCTTCATCTGGAGTGCCTCAGGGAAGCAACTTGGGCCCTTTATTATTTAATATTTTTATAAATGATGTTGTTAGTATAATAGATGTGCAATGCCTTCTTTATGCAGATGACCTGAAATTTTACTGTGAGATTCAATACGAGGCTGACTGCGTTCGGGTATATAATAACTTAAAACGTGTTGTAGAATGGTGAAATTTAACAAATCATCTCGAGATCAATGTCGCAAAATGTAATGTAATGTCCTATTGCCTCAAAGAAGATCTAATCAGTTATGATTACAGGGTAAACGATATCATTATTCAGAGACCAGAAACTGTAATCGTATGTATGGTTTTATAGCTCGATATAGTAGGTACTTTGCTAATCCTGAAACATTAAAAATCTTATATTACGCTTATGTAAGGACAAAGTTACAGTGTGCCTCTGTAGTATGGAATCCGTTTTGTCAGACACAATCTGTCAAACTGGAAGTTGTTTAAAGACGTTTCCTCAAAGATTGTCTTTCAAATCTGATGGCATATATCCTGAGACCGGTATACCTCATGACTTTTTGCTTCAGACATGATTTTAAAAGCTTAAGTGTTCGTAGGCAGTGCTATTCAACTATTTTCTTATTTAAACTATTGAACAATGAAACTGATCATTCTAACATTTTGCAAAAGTTAGGTTCCTGTCACGCTCTGTTGCTACGTTCCATCTTCCTGTCCCTCGAACTAATGTTTTAAGCAAGTCTCCGTTATTTCAGTGTTGCACTAACTACAATTTAATAAGCAGCCAGCTTCACAACCATTGCTTGTATTAAAAAAGTGTTTTTAGGTTAGTTCTTATTTGTGTGTTTTTTTTTTGCCGTGATTTGTTGTATTTTCATTGTTACCTCATCCTGTAATTAGTGTAAACTGTTAGATGTTGTAATTTTTAAATAAATAAATAAATAATTTAATTAATTAATTTAAAATACCTGACATACAACTCCAATTAGGCAAGACATACAAAGAAAATACAGGAAAGAAAGAGAACAGATAAAATCACCAATGATTTCTCAAGAAAATAATAATATATAGCTTTTTACGATTCCGTGGTTTCAAATCGTAAAAAGCGTGTTTAATATTGAGAGTAGGTGGAGCAAAGTACAGATTAATATTTGATACAGAAAACCTTGAGCACACCACGGATTTTTATGGTGTTGTTACATTTTGTTCCAGGTTTCGTTCTATATTAATAAATTCCCTTTTATAAATCTTATCCTTCAAAGTTTCGTGAAGGAAAACGTAGTAATGGAGTAGGGTTAACCCTGGGGATGTAACTTCATAAAATATGGTATATATCGTCCTCCCATCTACATCAAACATTTATGCCGATATGACTGATTTCGTCTACCTTATAAAAGTTTTCATCTAACAGGCTCCGAGTTATTTTATGTAATAATGAAATGTCGGAGATAGAGAGTGCCTATAGAAATTAAATAGTTATTTTTGATTCCACACCATGAAATATCGCGCTAGTAGTGAAGTACTTTGTGTATCAAACAATATTTTTTTGAAATATTGAAATTGGTGAAAATTTATGTTAAAAACGACGAAAATCTAAAAAGTATTTAAGTTTGACCGTTATAACTCAGTCAATATTAGTCCAAAAACTTTTGCAGCATTTTGAAGAGAATCTCATCTAGTTCTTTGTGCAGCAATTTTCTTTGCCTACTTCTACAAAAAAAAAGTTCAAAAGTGTAAAAAAATTTAAAAAATCTTATTTTTAACTTTTTTAAAATTGTTATTAACGATTTTTTGCATAAAAGTTTTCTTTTAAATTTTTTAAATAGGCCATTTCGATGGGACATTCAATTCTCTACAAAATTTTTCCTATGAACTATACCGAAATTTTGCTTCGTTTTCGTGTTATATTTAAAAAACTGCAAAGTGCATTTTCACTCCTATCTTCAATTTCAACCCTCAAATTTAATAGCACCTCGGAGTTTTTTCATTTTTAAGGACCCTTCGAACAAGTCATGTGATGAAAATCCTTGAACGAATCCTTCCTTTTTTGCAAAAAATGAGAATTAAAACGTATAAGGGTAAACGCGACGGAAATTGAAAATTCCCTAAGTTTGAGCCATACTTATATCAGTCAATTCTCATCCAAATATACTGTACAACCTCTTTTTTTTAGGAAATTTTATCTACTCTTTTTTATGAAGCAATGCCTATACCTATCTTTACTCAAAAAACTTAGAGGCAACAAAGTAAAAAAGAAAATCAAGTCAAAAAAAGTCAATTCTCTAAATAATTTTTCCTATGACTATAGTGAAATTTTGCTTCGTTTTCGAGCTACAATTAAAAAACTGAAAGGGGTGCATTTTCACCCCTATTTCCAACTTCAACCCTCTAATTTAATAGCACTAGGTTTTTTCATCTAAAATGACCATTTGAACGATTCATATAATAAAATATCTTGAACTTCATAGTTCCTTTTAAAATCCTATAACCAATAGCCTATTAATTCTCTGAAACGACCTAAAGAAATTAATGGCCTAATTAATGTATGTGCCAGTACGTAAATTATTTGATTAGCTCCTGCCTGAAATTAAATATTTACGATAATTAATTAGCGATTACTCCCCATCATGTGTTAGTTATCAAGATCAAATTTAAATCAATTTCTCACACTAGTACATATAATATTTTTATCCACACTAGTGTTCTCTACAGTTTTAATAACTTTATAACTAATAAAATTTATATATATTTTGCAGACTAGTGTGTAGAATAGTATGTATTATATAAATTTTGCATACTAGTATGTAGAATATTTACATTGCACACTAGTGTACTTGTACTGTTCAAATAATTTTATCAGGATTCTAATTTAACTCACCTTATGCACAACGTAAAATTCAGTTATTTTGCTACGTCTTTAAAAGTATTAAACAACATTTAAATCAATTTTTTTACTAGTGCATATAATTTTTATTCTGCACACTAGTGTACTCGTATTGTTCAAATAACTTTAATACGTAAGTTTCAAATATTCCGTTACGACTTTAAAAACAAATTTAAATTAGTTTTTTTACTAGTGCATATAATTTTTATACTGCACACTAGTGTACTCGTATGATTCAAATAATTTTATCAGGATTCTAATCACTTTATGTACTACGTGAGATTCAAATATTCCGTTACAACTTTAAAGGTATTAATAAATTTAATTCAATTTCTTTTACTAGTGCATAAAATCATTATACTGCACACTAGTATACTCGTATTGTTCAAATAACTTTGACAGTGTTCGAACACAACTCACCCTATACACTATGTAAAATTTAACTAAGTTATTTTACTGCGCATTTAAAAGAATTCGATATCAAATACCAATAAATTTTTCGCACTAGTGTATAGAAAATTTACACTGCACACCAGTGTACTTGTACTGTTCAAATAACTGCATCGGGGTTCTAATAAAAATATATGTATCAAATTTATATATATTTTTCATACTAGTATATAGATTACTTACATTGCACACTAGTGTATTTGTATTACTCAAATAATTTTATAAGGATTCTAATATAACTCACCTTATTCACTTAAAAGTATTAAACAAATTTAATTCATTTTTTAGTGCATTAAATATTTATACTGCACACTAGTGTACGAGCATTGTTCAAATAACTTTGTTAGGGTTCCAGCACAACTCACCCTATACATTATGTGAGATTCAGTTATTATACTGGGCATTTAAAAAAATTAGACATCAAATACAAATTAATTTTTCGCACTAGTGTATAGAAAAATTGCACACTAGTGTACCCGTACTGTTCGGATAACTGTATTGGGTTTCTAATGCAAATATATGCATCAAATTTGTATATATTTTTCATACTAGCATATAGAATATTTACATTGCACACTTGTATTATTCAAATAATTTTATCAAGATTCTAATATAACTCACCTTATTCACTACATAAGTTTTAAATATTCCGTTACGACTTTAAAAATATTAAACAACAAATTTAAATCAATGTTTTACTAGTGCATATAATTTTTATACTGCACACTAGTGTACTCGTATTGTTCAAATAACTTTGACAGTGTTCGAACACAACTCACTCTATACACTATGTGAACTTCAGTTATTCTACTGCGCATTTAAAAGAATTAGACATCAAATACAAATTAATTTTTCGCACTAGTGTACAGAAAATTTACATTGCACACTAGTGTACTCGTACTGTTCAAATAACTGTATTTGGGTTCTCTAATACAAATATATGCATCAAATTTGTATAAATTTTTCATACAAGTACATATATAGAATATTTATATTGCACACTAGTGTACTTGTGTTATTGAAAAAATTTTATCAGGATTCTAATACAACTCACCTATGCACTTCGTGATATTCAAGTATTCCGTTACAACTTTAAAGGTATTAACAACAAATTTAATTCAATTTCTTTTACTAGTGCATAGAATCTTTATACTCCACACTAGTGTACTCGTCTTGTTCAAATAATTTTGTCACGATTCTAACACAACTCACCTTACACACTAAGTGAAATTCAGTTATTCTGCTGCATCTAAAAAAATTAAACATGACATTCAAATTAATTTTTCCCACTAGTGTACAGAAAATTCACATTGCACACTAGTGTACTCGTACTGTTTAAATAACTTTATTAGGATTCTAATATAACTAACCCTATAAACTCTGCGAGATTCAATTATTCTGCCGTGGCTTTAAAAGAATTAAACTTGGATGGCTGTAAATGAGAGACATTTATCCAAGCCGACGGTTTATATGGCCTGTCCATTCCGTATGTCCGTTTGTCAAACTTTATTACTCATAACTCTAATTGAGCCTGTAAAATATAAAGCTTGCACGACTGCAACTAAGCAACGAATTAAAGTTGCAACGATCAGTAAATTTTATAGGCCGTTAGGCAGCTGTTGTTAATGCCTCTCGGAAATGATGCATGTAGGTCGCGGGAAAGCTCCCGCGTCTGAATTAGAATTAACGTTATTTTCTTGGAAATATTCCCGCGGCGCATTTCCGCGAAAAAACGTGTAATATAGAAATGCAAATGAAGAAGTCGCCGAGGAAATTGTGTTTGCTGCTTTCTCCCTGAAAATCCTCTCGATTGGATCTAGTAGGTACTCGGAATTGGATTAGCGCTAAATAGGGCAATCTAAAATGAAATTTATCTAAACAGAACATCCAATTAGGTATATTGGCAAAGCTAATGGATTTTCTGAATCAAGTTTTACAAAAGTATACCATTAGTGTCGTATTTTCAATGATTAAAATTGTTGAAATCACAAAACGGGGCTTAAAATTAATAAAAATTAAAATTGTTAAAACTTATTGAGAACCTCAGGAATTTGAGCTATTGGTGGAGTCAGCGGTCCCAAAACGTTTTTCATTGTGTCACCATGGAAAATTAGTAAGTAGTAGGTACTATGTCATAAATAAAAAATTATCGTGTTTGCTAAAAATTTTTCTGCTAATCATATTTTCAGACCACGATTTATGTACTCTCCAAGTTTGTAAACACCCTTGTTTAGGACGTTTAATAAGTTAATTTCATAACTTCAAGACATCTCAAAGTAGCACAAATAAGTTTATAATAGCTTTAAGAATATCTATATAGCCACTCTCCCACAGGTAAAAGCTTTATTAAAATATTATGAGAACAGTTATTCAGCATTAAATAAGCATTTATAAATCCAAAATAGTTGCAGCTTATAAAACCATTTTATAAAAGCTGTGCTTACAATATTCACTCCACTAATTAGTGTTCTGTCGTTACATTCTTACAGCATTTATAAAATATACTATAAAACCTTTATACAGAAAACATAGGCTGCATAACCGTTGTACACTATTATTGTCTTATAAAACAAATTTGCTGGTTTGATGTTTTCTGGCCTGCTATTTACGAAGTAGCTATATGGTGGTGATATAATTGTCTCCAAAGAAAAGCTTTATACGTGTTTTATAAAAGCTATTTTTTCAACTTGAACTCGATGAATGTTGTATTAATGTTTCCAACATACAGTACAATAAAACTTTTTAGCAATACCTATAATATATGCGTTTATATACTAAATCGTTCTATTAATAAAAGCTTTGGGCTATGGCTGATTGTTGGCCACATACAGCCATTTACAATAAAATTAAATATGTATCTAGAGAATCAAAAACTACTTGCATCGAAAATTTTATTGATGAAATATATCACGATACCTTTAAAAAAAACTAAGCGCCTCTAAAATTAAGCAAATTTGGCAATCATCTGTAATAAATTTTGATAAATGACACAATTTTCGATTTAATAAAAAAATAATTAATATGTACATAATAAGTTATTAAATATAATTCAACAGAGATGCATTAAGGGCCCCATATTCTTTAAATATTGTTTTCCGCAAAGACAAATAATTTCAAACATTTAATAACTGAATAATCTAAAGCTTATCAAATAATAGGAATGTTATGTCATGCCACCTGAGTATTTTCAAAGACGCCGCAGTAAAACGAATAAACAGGTGCAAAAAACGATCAAACCATCAAGGTTTTAGGTACTGAAATCTACGAATATACTAACTTTTTTATATATAATTTCACATGTAAATATTCTTATAACATTTACTTGTTTAGTCCTACATATAAAATTGTTTACTTTTATTTATAAGTACGTGANTTTGATGTCTACTGTCAGTTTAAAAATTCTGCGTAAACTGCTTACTGCTACAATTCCAGTGGCATCAGCAGAAAATAATTTTTTTTTTAATTAGGTAACAAATAGTAAATAATTAATAATAGTTAATAATTAGAATGTAAGTATGATGGGTAGATGGTATGGCTAGTAGACATTGTAAGTGCTTTCTTGTATTTTAAAATGTTCTGAAAGAAACTCTGAAGATTTTGAATGATAAAACACTTTCAACTAATAGCACTGTTAGTAGAGTACAAATGTACGGAGTACTGTCACAAAATCACAAGTTAGCATAATCATATATGGGCAAATCAGCCGCTTATGGGTCACAAACAACGAATACATTCTAGATGAGACGTGAATGGATGTCTAAAGATGAAATCAATATCAGTTAGTGTTAATTGTAATTAATAATTAATGAAACTATTATAATCAGTAAACAGTATTACAGTATTTAATGTTGTTGTTTGCAGCGCAAAATAATTTTGCAGTGACTTACGTATTGTATATAAACAAACTACACTTTCAGCGATTTTAATGAAACTTGGCACGTTTGTTTGAAATAATAAAGGGCTTATTTGAACGTAATACGATTAAAATTAATAATTCCAGTGTTTTCCTGAAAAACCTGTCACCTCACTTTTTCGAATATCGCTTGATTTTCGATAAAAAAATCACTGCATGTCCCCGATTAAATAAAAAAATCCCATGAAAGTTATCAAAATATTTATTACTTTAAAAATCCTATAGCCATAAAAACAAATTGTAACGGCATTTACTTATTACTACAAACAAACCTTCTGATTCAGTGATTTTTAGGTTAGGGGCAATCTCTCCATATATATTGTTAGAAATCGAGCGAAGACCGATAATGTGAACACTTAACCCAAGAGGCAAGGGCTAAGTAAAATAAACAAATTCCTCGGCTAGGGCAGATAAGACTGATAAGACACATGGTACCACACATTCACCATTCGATACTCGGCATTCACCATTCGACGGCAGACGCCCTTATTAACTAGCTGTTTTAAGTGCTTTATAAACCTTTTATATTATAATTTAAAAACTTGTATTTAATGTAATATATTATAATATTCGCTGATAATTAGTGTGTTTCTAACATCAGAAAGTGGGATCTGAACTCNATAAGCTTATAACAAACAAGGAAGCAGCTATTACGCTTTAAACTTTTATAGAAGTTGCATTTACCACATTTATAAGTCTCTAATAAAGCGTTTATAAAATTGTTGTATAATTTTAGTATTAGAATGTTCTAACAGCTTTTTTATATACCAAAATTGCTATAGGAGCAAATTAACACCTTATTAAGGCATTAAAAATCTAAAAATATACATTTGCTGCTATTAAAAAACAGTTATATAACTTTGAGTGATGCAATAGTAGCATTTGTGTTAGTTGGATGCTCTTTGGATTATTTTAGGTAAATAAGTCTTAATGAACCAAACATCCGAATCCACTGGTTTTCAAGATATAAGAGTCAAAAGCCTTAAAAATGTACCTATATTCAGATAACTGAAGATGTTTAACGTCGTTTGATAATATTTGGGCTATACCCTATAAGTGGAGTCGACACATAATCCTTTTTGCATATATTTATCGATTGATTTAAATTTATAGTAAAAAAACACATTGACATCTTAGATTTACTCGATTTGCTGCAATTCCCTGCAGGCCTTACAGCTTACGCCTATCCCCATTCAACAAAAACTAATTTTAAAATGGAATTACTCCTTCACCGGGTGGAAAGCTCAAAAGTTTTCACTTTCGTCCGTCATTAAATTTTCCCTTACCGTTTCCAAACTTTCCGACAATGCGGTTAATCTCACTACGCCAACTTGTTCAAATTACTTTTCTAGTTTTGATTTCGTTTTATGCGAAGTTCGAGAGCTACGTGGTAGGCCATGTGCGAAGAAGAATAGCGTGGAAATGTGCTTTTTCAACCCTTCAATTCAAATATATACAAGCATCGAGACTGCGGTGTGGGAGAAGTTTTTACAAGCAAAAAAAATTATGATAAACATAATGGAAAAGTTTCCACGAAACTCTAAACCTACAATTCGGAAGTTGATTAAATGGACCTCTGCATTTGAAAGGTGTGTTACTGATACTCAGATCGATTCAAAGTTGATTCAAGTAATACCAGATGTGAAAATGTTTTTTTTTTCTATAGTAGCAAGGTGTACAGGACGATACATATTATTCATAGCATGTCACTATCACCAGTTTTTGAAAAACCATTTTTACGCAACTAGAAACTGGGCGATTGGATCGAGGCGAGAATTCATGTCTACCAAACAATAAAGTACGACAACAAAACGGGTTTGCAGACTTGGCACTTCCACTAGAAAACTGACAAAATACAGTTACATGACAAATTTTATTTTTTAAATCCAACGTCAATACAGGAAGTAAAAATAAATGCCAATTTCACTAGTAACTTTGATACCTGATATTTTACAAAACAGTGCCCTTTAGAACTTCAATTTACTAAACTTTTTTGCCTTCCTATAGTGTTCGGCAATATGCTTGTTTTGTTTCAAGGAAAATTTTCTGTAGCAATATTCATTTAAAGCGCCAAACTCGTAACATGAAACTGAATAACTAAAACATGTCGGATCATAACATTAAAATATAAAATTTATTTAAAAAAATGTTCTTTTATATTATACTAGTTTCTTCGCAATAGAGTATTCAATCATGACTTTATCCATTGTGGAAGGTCAGTGAATAAACTAAAATATTGTGCAAACTGTCAAAGCAAATATATGACGTATTCAAAAAACGGAGGGAATTCCAAGTGACAAATATACAGCGTGTTCTGTTTAAAATAAATGTTTGGTTTGTATCTTCGAAAACCAACAGTTTTTTTATGATATCGCAAGAAAAGCTTCCTACAATTTTTGTCTTTACCATTGTTTCCTATATGGAAAACTATTTTTTTACACTAGGAATTACATAAACATTATGGATCTTGATACAATCGTAGATAAAGTAACTTTTTTTCACTTAAGAAACTAGATTTCGTCTAATGAAAAAATGTTCCTTCTACATTCCGCTTGTTTAGAATTATAGGGTTCTAGGGTAAAATTTTCCAGAAATTGAGATTTCCCTGCTCAAGATTCTATGCTCCAAAAACAGCAACATGAGCATCACCTCAAAATATAATAAATACAATGCGGTTTATAATTAAATTGATGTTATTGATAGATCAGCAATTAACATGCTTTATTAGCTAAAGAAGAAACTAAAGCAACTATGCAAGGAAAAATAAAAAATGGATCGCGAGGTAATGATAATTTTATTTTGTTGTTATTTTTCCGGCCGTGTAAGAACAACAAGAATAACTAATTATTACTAACAGAAAATTATAATTTAAGGAAAATAAAATCAGAATAAGTGTTCGAAATGTCCTCCATTCTCACTAATACAAAAACGAATTCTTTTTTGCGATGAAAAGAATGTATTTTTCAAAGGTTCTGCATCGTCTTTTAAATGGTTGAAAACATCAACAATCTTTTGTCTCAGATGTTCTGCTGAATTTATTTCTGTTTCATATACTTTATGTTTGGCATAGCTCCAAACTACATAATCAAGAGGATTAAGGTCTGGTGACCTTGGAGGCCAGTGAATTGGAGCATCTGCACCTCGACCAATCCATCGCTCAGGAAAATTGTCATGAAGCCACTTTCTGCATACTCGAGTAAAATGTGGTGGAGCGACATCATGCATGAAATAATAATAATTTCTTGCTAATAGTGCAGCAAAACTGTTCCCTAAACATATCGGTATATTCTGAATTTGAATCATTATTACCGTTGTTCATACCGTAGCAAGTAGAAATTTCTTATTACACGAATTAAAATAAATACTTGTTGTGATAATGCACATAATACGTAAATTTGACACATTCGACACAAGTCTACTTGAAATAAAAAACAATAATTTGGGATACTAGCTGCTTGACTTTGGCGGACTATGCCTGGTTTTACTCGAAAACTGGCAAATTTTAGCACTTCTTACAAGAGCACCTTTTTTGTTTTGAACAAAATTTGCCACAACAGCAAGTGACAAAAGAGGCAAAAAGATTAACCTCAAAAAAGTTAGGACCTAAAATGTTCCTGTGGAGTACTGCACTTAACACCCTGTATGATTTAGCCAAAAATTAATAACTCCAGAGCATTTAGCATCCCCAGAAACCCCACATAACAATATTTCAGTTCACTCGGATGAATTTTGTGGAATATAGGACCGAAACTAGATTCTAAGAAATTATTTTTAACGCCTTTGAAAACGGAAAAAGATATGCCCATGGTTCATAGAAACAAATTGTAATATTTTTTTAAATTCTATCCGGCCCTGAATTTATGTCAGTGTTTTTCAGAACACCATGTATAAAATAAATGCATGTGCCTTAATAATGCATCCTTATAACAACAGATTCAATGTCTTTTTTCTTCATTTTTTAAAATAATGTAAGTCGTCCCTAGGTGATAATAAATTATCTTACTAGTAGCTAGGATTAGTGTATATGGGGGATATGATAGTTTTATCATAATGCAAAATTTCTAACAGCTAAAGAGAACACAGCCACATAAAAAAAGTCCAAACCCATTATTTCATTTATATTCTTCAGCCACATGTCATTTCTGAAGGCATTCGATGCGCTAAACTATAGTAAAAATTCATGACTGCACGACAAATTTCGGAGAAAAGTGAAATTTTTGGGTGAAACTGGTCAAAATATGGGTAAAACCTGATTTTTTCCGAAATTTTGTCCAAATATATCATTTCCGTATTATTTTGAGGCGCTGAACACAATGCCATTAGTAAAATTTACCCATGACCTCTATGTTTCTCATAAAATCCACTATTTGAATGAAAACTTGCCCTATTATGGGTCAAAACTGATTTTTTCTTAAATTTTGTCCAAATATATCATTTCCGTAGTATTTTGAGGCGCTGAATACCATACCATTGGTGAAATTTACTTCTGATCTAGATATTTCTCAGGAAATACAAAATAAGTTCCTTTTCACATACCTGAAAATTAAAAAAAATAGGATCAGGCACAATTGACATAGTACGGATGTGTTTTGTCAAGTGATATAGCTAGTCCATATACCTCATGTAAAAAAAGAGATGCAGAAAGTTATTGCACCCCGTGCCTCACTGATCATAAATGTTGAAACCAGTTAACCTTGTCTATACAGCGTGTTCCACCACGAACTCCATCGATCTCGGAAACCGCTAGAAGGATTTTTTTGAAATTGTGATGGTGTGATACGGGCCGTGGGGCCTACCAAGGTAAAATATTTCCAAGGTCATCGTGCTTCCGGTTATACCGGAAGTTAATACTAACTTTCTTATTTTAAATGGAACCCCCTGTATATTATTGCATTTTTGGAAATAGCATCTATTTTTAAGTAGAAAACATATAGCACACTCCATACTTGGGATTGACTGTTTCCGAGATATTTTGATTATTAAGCAAAAATTGACAGTTGCAGACTGTCAGCAAATTTTAATTTTCCCGGAAACATAGCTTTATTTTTTTGTGAAAATTGGACATTTTGTAGAGGAAGGCCTAATTTATCGAATTTGATATGAAAATTTTCCAGTTTTTATACAGGTTGGTCAAGAAACATGTATCGAATATGAAGTTCTGAAAATATGGAAAACTCGAAATTTTTAAATGCTATAAAATTAAGAGTAACTTTGTTAAAGTTTCCCTATAGGTACCTAAACCCAGTGGTTTTCATTTTATTTACGAATAAACATTTCCCTTTTCTTAAAATGTTTCCATTTGTTTCAACAATCAACATGACAACTGTCACGGGTTTTTAATTGTCAAATTCATTTAGTTCCTTGTGGGTCGCTGCTCTAATAGAATCCGGTGATATTATGCTATTTTATTTGTGACACTAAAAAATAGTGTGTATAGTACTCCAGTAACAACAAAGGAAAATTGTATGCATAGAATAAGGCAAGCATTTGAGCATCTATCACCGGATTCTATTAGAGCAGCGACCCACAGGGAACTAATCTAAGGTGTGAAAAATGTTTAGAAGTTGAGAAGTTCGAGCAAGACATTTTGAACATTTATTAAAATAAATTTGACAATTAAAAACATGTGACAGTTGTCATGTTGATTGTTACTTACCTGTCACAGTCAACCTAAAATATGCGAAACAAATGGAAACACAGAAAAGGGAAATGTTTATTCGTAAATAAAATGAAACCACCGAGTTTAGGTATAGGGAAACTTTAACAAAGTTACACTTAATTTTAGCGCAGAATGCGAATACGTTAAAAAATTAGGGGTTTCCATTTAAAAGTTTCACGTTTTCTACATTTTCTGAACTTCATATTCGATACATGTTTTTTGATCACCCTGTATAAAAACTGGAACATTTTTGTATCAAATTCGATAAATTAGCTCTTCCTCCACAAAATGTCCAATTTGCACAAAAAATAAAAATACTTTTCCGGGAAAACTAAATTTGGCTGACAGTCTGCAACTGTCAATTTTTGCTTAAAAATCAAAATATCTCGGAAACGGTCAATCCTAAGTATGGAATGAGTTATATGTTTTCTACTTAAAAATAGATGCTCTTTCCAAAAATGCAATAGTATACAGGGGGTTCCATTTAAAATAAGAAAGTTAGTATCGATGACCTTGAAAATATTTTAGCTTGGTAGGCCCCATAGTCCGTATCACACCATCATAATTTCAAAAAATTCCTTCTAGCGGTTTCCCAGATATCCATCGATGGGATTCGTGGTGGGACACCCTCTATATCAAAACCTTGAGCATTTTTCTGGGAAATTTGTTTTTGTTACACAGAACCCTATAATTTTAATCAAAGGACTTGTTACATACATTTTTGAAATTCAACCCACTATGTTTTTAACCACCTACACAGAAACCGTAAATACACCACACACTTGTAAAGAAATATACCCACGCCATTTGACTGTGCCGGAGGCGTAGGTACTCTTCTTGCGATCCCGGACAAAAATTGCGATCCCAAGGCCGCACTCGGCTCCCTAATGCCCACTAATCTGCTATGGAATCCGAAAAGTTCGGTCTTCGCGGACGTGCCGAGAATGCGGCGAGACGAATGGCGAAAGCTAGGCATATCGGGAGAATCAAAGAATCATTTTGCGGGTCGGCTTTCAATTGCCAGGATTATATCTGGAGTTATAATAAGTTAATTAGAAGAAGGAAGAGGCTTCGGCGCTCCACTCGGGAGATACTCTCGGAGGATAAATTGGCTACATTTCATCGGTAATGTAATTACTGTTTGGAGAGCGATGGTGTCAATTACTTTACAGATAAAATCGTCATTAATTTACAAATAAAAGAGTGGATGATGATACACGTTGATTTTATATGTAAGATTCCCAAGTGTTTTGTTGAATATAGTAAATATTAAAATTAAACAATGAAACATATACAGGGTGTTCTACCGAGAGATCTAGAATGATTGAATCGTTTGGGGAACGCAGCCTGTTTCTACACTGAAAGAAATGGGCTTATCAATAATGTGTCTAGCGCATATTAAAACTTTTATAACCAATAGACAAGTTTTATTAAAAAAAAACAATCATCTCCATACTCATTATTCAATCAGTTTAACTGGAAGGTGCTTAATACACTTTATGCATCTATGAAATAAAGGTTATAATGAATTACTTATACATTATTAGGTGTTATAGACTTTATATTCCAGTTGTATAGTAGGGAAGATTTGTTGTGTAAAGACCAGTATCCGAATTTGTATATAACAATTGTATTAACAGAACTATTCGTTCTTATACTGAATATGTTTCCGTTTTTAACGTGTAAAACGCATCTTATAATGGTTAAGTGATCGTCACCTCTCGGTGCATAATCGGTTATGATCGTTGTTAAGTTATATTCATAGTCTTGTAATAATAATCATATGTCAGACCCGAGAGCGAAGTGCGCCGACTCAATAAGAAACCTGGCTATTCCAGCCGCTGATTTAGGGTTCGCCGTACGAGCTCATCCCTTCCCTTCTAAGATTTCAGTAGCATGCTATGCATGAAGCAGAACGGTACTCAACTATCTTATACAACCACAACGTCTTTATTATCTTTACTCACGAAGAGAAAATACAACAATCGTAAAATTTCCGACAGTCCGCTGTGCATCGACTTACACACGTCTAGTTTGATGAAAATGGACAGTATATGCACATGTTTTATGGGATACATGATCATATCGCGTTGTGTGAAATGGAAACTTATTATGTTGTTGTTGTTGTTTTATGGCTTGTAATGCATCGGGGGCATCGTTGCTAAGAAAATAAACCGGACAGTTTTGGGAGCGATTTGTCATCATTTTTAATGCTTAAAAGTATGTTTTATGTATGTTTACATTAGAACCTTAGCTTGTAATTACAGTTATCCAATAAAATTTCTGAAAACTTAATGTCATATGTTTTTAACTCATACAGAGTATACAACAGATTAATACATTTATTATTATAAAACTTATAACCAGTACTAGATGTTCTAATAACGATATGGAACACTTTAATAACAGTTATTGCTATTATTTCGTAAAGGGTATAAAAAACGTTGTATACTAGTTATACAATAATTTAATAAAGAATAAGGTTTATAGTCACTATACAACTGTGCTAGCAATACGCGTTTTA
Organism: Anoplophora glabripennis; assembly: GCF_000390285.2. Lineage (NCBI taxonomy): Eukaryota > Metazoa > Arthropoda > Insecta > Coleoptera > Cerambycidae > Anoplophora > Anoplophora glabripennis. Next base: position 83,300 of record NW_019417210.1, on the reverse strand, counting down.
TATCCAATATTCACCTGTTTAACTGTCACATATAGTATACAATGGCCTTATAATGGTATATAGAATTCTAATAAAGAATAAAACGCATTTTTTTCAGTGTAACACCATCTTTAGCATACAAAAATCTGTAGTATTGACAGAGACGGGCATAGGCTGCGATCTCTAAACAATTCAATCATTCTGGATCTCTCTGTACAAGCTCTATAGCAAACTTCGACAGATGGTGGCTGGGCTAATTTCAAACATTTGTTCTTATATGGACATAGGTCCGATTCGTTTTTGTTTAGAAGTTACAAGAATTCAACCACTCGAGCGATTCGGATGAAAATAAAATGCAGCACTCTCCTAATTGCTGACATTATCACATTCAAATTTGGTTCGAATCGTGTGACGCATAACGCCGTTATACGGGGAAACGTGGATTTTACGTTTTCCACGTTTTAAGCCGTTCTGCTCATACGATCTCGGCCGAACCCTCCAACCACAGTAGAGCCTTTCTCTGTGGTCATCATCACCAAGTTTGAGCCGAATCGTGCGACGACTAACGGCCAGCTAAACCCGTAAAGGATTTTACGTTTTCCTTCATCTTGCCGAAAGTTTCCGCACGATCTCGCTCGAACCTCAAAACCGCGGTACTACTTCATGCTGTCCATCACCCCAGTTAATCTGCGAACGATCCATCCAGAACTAACTCTGTAAGTCATTTTACGAAGACGGAAAATTTTCACCCTTGTTTCCAAATTTTCCGTCTTTGGTCTGTGATCATGACTGAGATAGGCGAGACCTCGTCGCCCAGGGACGCAGATTGTTGATACATCAATATCAACATTAACAGGAAACAAAGAGCACAAATCACAGATATTAAGTAATAAATAAAATAAATGAAAAATGAAATGGTAATGTAGAAAGTTAGGTTAAGTTGGATCCACAGAATATCAAGCGGATCAAAGCACAGGACATCAGTCAGTGATCGTCAATCGTTATAATTGTTCCGTTCTCCGTCATTCATTCAATCCACAATCCATTGTTCCAGCGAGAAATTCGGAACTAGTACAAATTGTTAAATATGTCTATTCTGCCCCTCCTTTAAAAATTCGTGACCGTCAATGATTTGTCATGAATTTTCTGCAGGAACAAACCTTTTGTCATATCATAATTATCTGCTTGACCGTAACGATTCAAAGAGTTACATAGTAAAACATATCCTTGAATATAAGCAACGTACTTAAGCTTTTAATATCATCCTATCTAAGAACGGACAGTTAGACCAGGAGCTAATTTTATTTAACTAAATCAGAACCAAGACATCGAACCAAAGGAGTAGCACTGATCACAGGATTAAATCCAACACAATAAACATCTCTGTTTTGAACAAAGTATACGTCAAGAAATAAAAGACAAATGTGATCAATTTCTCTATCGGCTACACCTTAACAAACATATTCATAGCAAACTTCGTTTATCATTTTTTTATAATTTTTTTCAGACAATTGATTCTATAACTTCGATAAGTATAAATCATAATTTAGAACTTAGAACCGAGGAACGTTAGCGTATCACTGCGATTAAATCCAATCTAATACAGTTTTATACTTAAACGACTAGCCAAGGCTATTGGCAGGTGTTGGCACTACCAAGTTATAAACTGATTTACCAAATGTGAAGATAATTCTGACGTTCGCTAAACTTACTCGTAGCTATCAATAATTGTTGACAAATTCTTTGATATTCGGAAATCAAATAAAAAATACTATACTACGTCGACGTTTTGTTTTATTTTAAAACTTTCAGGGAAATAAGATAGGAATGATAGGAAAACAAAACAAATCGAAACGTCGCCATAGTATAGCATTTTTGATTTTCTATTCTAATACTAAATTATGGCATATTTCATAGACCAAAAGGCACCTTAAACATTTTACAGAGATGATTTGCCAGAGGTAAACATCTAGGTCCTAATATGGGTTTTAATTCACCGCGAGATGCGCTTCGAAAAGTTTCAATTGGAAAACTTTAAAATAGAAAATTTGTTACGGTCATAAAGTCGCGTCGATGGTCGTTGGAGTTAATTCTCGAATTAATGTGAAAACGTCGGGGCTGGCTCTCTAGCACACCAACAAATAATGTTCTATATGTTGTATCCGATTACTGCCGACAATAAACTGCAAAAAAAAAAATAGCAGGCCATGAGAACGTTTTGTTGGTTGTCTGTGATATTAATGGGGCCGTATACGATAAAAGCAACAGTTATTTTATTTAACACAGTTTTAGGTTGAACAGTACAAAGTGACAAAGAAAATAATACAAATAATTTTAAAACAAGTTTTAATGGAATTCAGACAATTAGAAATTACAAACCTAATTTTGATTTCGTTATGGTTGTAACTTCTTTAATGGAATATTGTAACATCTACAGTAATATGAAAAAGTGTTTCAAAAGTTGCATCAAGTTAAATTTTTAATTGAAGTACTTTTTTGTATTAATGATAATACCAGAGCTATAAAGAAATCACATCTCATATGATGATGATAGAGAATGCATTGAATTTGGTACAGGTTTGGATTAAAATGGAAAATTTAATTTTACATAAAGAGGATAATAAAGCTCTATTGACTGTGATACATAGGGTGTCCGGAAATTAATGGGTTACATTTTAAGAATGGAATCCTTAGATGCTTCCTTAAAAAGTTGTGTTAATATTAAAATAGAGTAGAAAAGTGATTAAACGGTTTTTTAAAGAAAGATTAATGCAAAGTAACTTAATCTACATCCGTTTATTTCAATTGAAGACAACTACCTTAAAATATGACTTATTCATTTCTAGACATCCTGTAGATTAAGCTGTTTAACTTAACTGGAACAGTCAATTATGCTTTTCTCAAAATGTCATGTTTGTTGTTGAATTTTTCTATCGCATGAGATAAGTTGTGACATCCTTTAATAGAAAATTGGAAATTTTACATTCAATTTTAGAAACTGTTATAATTTGTACTGATTCATGTGTCCATTTGATAAAATTATGTACAAGCATTGAGTGTAAAATATATATTTTTCTGTTAAAACCGATTCTATTCACATCAAAATGTCTTTTCACCACTTTGAATGCAGTTCCGGAAAATTTAGGTCGAGAAGTATCAAATTCTTCCTCAGCTCTATCAAAATGTTGGTTAGTCGTATGGAATGTCTTTAATGGGTCACCGTCGTAACGTCCTGACAAGACCGCTGATTTTCAGTTGCAGGAAGTGGATGTAAAGTGTGATTTAGAGAGGCAGTTCAAAGCGTCCGTCAGTTTAAAAGCTCGGCACATTAGTCGATGCCCGCAAACGAGAACACTTCTTTTTTATTATTCGACCTTTTTTCTTCATCACTGACCCTGAGTTAAAGTTAAAATGAAATAGGTGACGGTAACCTTAAATTATCTTGATACTTTTGGAAAATTTATTGTTATATGAGAATAATATGTATTAAAAGAAGCGTATAACACCATTTTTTTACGCCTCAAAAATAACCTGGATTTATTAACAGAAAACATGCATAAAAACTCTATTTTGCTAAAATGTTTTATTTTTGAAAACTCGAAAATGGATTTTTTCAAAGTTCCAGGAACACAGTGTAATAAGTGATAGTAACCTTTCTTACACTTATCTGATACTGTTGAGAACATTTATTTTATATGACATTTTAACACAGAATAATATACAGGGTGGGCCATTTTAATAGCCTCACGCTAATATCTCCGACAATTTAGGTTCCAGCAAAAAATGACCTATGTTGTAGGTTTTGGTGGAAAAAAACTGCTATTGACCTTCAATTTGACCTTGAGCTCACCGGTAAAGGTCGGTAAAGGTCAACTTCAAATTTTCAAATAAGTGCCCCTATTTTGGACCTCGGAATTGAAAAGAGCGAAAAATTTTAAATTCAGATGGTATCTTTTGTCATGGGTTCAAATGACCTCATTCTGAAGTCAGCACAATATTCAAGCCAGTTTCTCCAGGTGGTTGTTTCTATCAAAAAATTACCTCCTTAAAATTTGTAGGGATAGGGTCTAATTAGTACTGACTTAAATTTAACCTTAAGGTCATTTGAATTAAAATTGTACGTTCGAGATGGTATAACGTTATTATTGTATGTGATCTGGACAAGTCATTTCTAGGTCAAATGTTCAATAATCACTCAGAAGCTCTCAATTTAAATGTAATTTTAAAAATTAAATTAATTTCAACAGTGACATAGGTAATTTTATCCTCGGAATGACCTTATGAGGTCATTATGACCCATGGCAAAACACACCATCAGAACGTAAAATAATCTGCAATTTTCAATTCAGGTCAATAATAGGTGTTCCAGTTTGAAAATTTGAAGTTGACCTCGACCGACCTTGACCGGTAACCTCAAGGTCAAATTTAAGGTCAGTAACAACGTTCTTCCATCAAACCCTACAACTTTCATAGAGATCATTTTTCCTTAGAATTAGCTTGGGACGATTAAAATGGCCTACCCTGTATATTAAACAAAGCGTATAACACCAATGTTTGACCTACTCCTCAATCGTAACCTAGATTTTATTAACGTGTATAATACAAAAATAATAAAAACATAACAAAAACGCTATTTTGCTAAAATGTTTCATTTTTCAAAAACTCGGAAAACATAAGAAATGACTTTTTAAAACAAGTGTTAGAAGCACACTGGAAAAGTATATAATGTTTCAAATGTCTTAGAGTATTAAGAAATAAAACAGGTCTTGCTTTCATAGTATTCCGGTCAAAATAGACATTTCAAATAACGAAAATTCCGATAGAGCTAAATTTCGGTGGAGACCTTGGGTACACCATTAGAAATAAAGTGTCAAAAGTCCCCATCGATCCCATATGTGCTAAAAAAGTTTTTCGGTGTCAAAGGTCAAAATTTGAGGTTTTTTGGATTTTTTTCGAAAACGGTAAGTTTTATCAAAAAAGTAGCCCAGACAAAAATTATAGATCCTAAAATTATCTACAAAAATGGACCACATACTTTTTTTTTCTAAGAATGACCATTCCTGAGATATCGCGATTCTAATAGTTGAAGGAGTCACGTTCTACATGATAGGCATACATTTCCACATTACCTGTGAGGTAGTGCACTTTGGCGCGTTTTTTTTTAACGTGCTTTCCCCGGTAGGCCTACTCCACGAACTGTCATGACGAAATTTTCAGGGTTAATACCCTTTTAACTGCTTGATGATTATTGATATTGGTTATAGACTTTAACTGTAGTTGTGATTTCTTTTGATATTTTAATCTGATTCATACTCTTCAAAGTCTTCTTCTTTTTCTTCCTATTCTTCTTGCTGGATGTTCATAAATTGTTCAAATGAAGATGAATCACATGAATCTTCGTCTGTTGTATTCAATTGGACATTTAAGCAAGACTGGCTTTGGCAATGAGTACACGCTGAAGAACACAGTAACCCTACTCTTCTACAGCCACATTTAGCACTACAACCTTTTTTTGGAATTGCAAAAAATAGTGTTTAGAAGTTTTTCCGGAGCAGGTGGGAGTAAAATTTGAATCCGTTCCAAAGTATTATCTGTTAATTTCCAACCCCAGTCTTCTGGGTTCAGTTGATTTCCTAGCTATGTCTGAACTTGATAGTATGCTCGATACAAGTGTTGATTAGCAGAAGCCGATGTTGGAGGAAGACAAGATAGTTGTACTTGTTTCTTGTTTCGTGTATTTTTTACAAAAGTTTTTACAATAGAGTATGTCTCTATTGAGATGTTATTAAAGGCCATGCGAGTAGAGGGGATTGACTAAGGGACTGAGTTTGTTTTGAGTGTATATTCTCAGAATAGTATAGTTTATACATATAACAGACACAAATAGGCATTTTTACTTGTATTAAGTGCCTGACTATGTATATACGTGGCATATATGTGCATATCATGTAGAACGTGACTCCTTCAATTTTTAGAATCGCGATATCACAGGAATGGTGATTCTTAGAAAAAAAAATATAAGAACCATTTTTGCAGATAATTTTAAGATCTATAATTTTTGTCGGGGCTGCTTTGATAAAACTTCGAAGAAAATCCAAAAAAACCTCAAATTTTGACCTTTGACCCCGAATAACTTTTTTAGCACGCATGGGATCGATGGGGACTTTTGACACTTTATTTCTAATGGTGTACCCAAGGGCTCCACCAAAATTTAGCTCTGTCGGAATTTTCGTTATTTGACCACTATTTTTATGACTAATTTGACCGGACTGTAGTACCTGCGAAATAGCAGGTTGCTCTCTGCCAGTTTAGTATTTTTAATGTCTAGTCATTGTGTGGCGCTGTTAACATCTCATCTATAAAATCATTTTTTTTACTTTTTTACCTTTATTTCCTCAGTAATAAGTGACTTCTCTGTAGCAAAAAATTATGAAATGTGTTTACCACATTGAAATAAAAACTTCCAATATTTCAGAGATTTTGTAAAAACTTATGTACTCTGTACAAAGCCATACGTTTTTGTTGAAACACATTATATGAAGTATATCACACAGTTGCAGAAGACAAAGCAAGTAACATTGCCACTGCCAAATATTTATCAAATTCCCATATTGCATCAACTGTCAAATAAAACAGTACACGTATTACGTATCATAGTTCTCGCACCAATTGTGCCAAATCAATTCAGTGATGATATGTTTTAAATACTTGTCTCATATGTCACTCTAGAACACATTTGACCATAAACTAATAGACTGACCTGACAGGGCGTAATATTTGTTAAGCTTGTGAACAGATATAAATGGGAATAATGGAAGGGTAATATTTTATGATATTTATGATGATGTTCGAACTTTTTTCCATTCCGTGAAGCTCAATTATTAATAAATAGGTATTTAGGTAACTAATCTAAAAAGCGGTTAAAATCGACATCGAAGGCTGTCTGAGTATGCCCATATGTAAAAGGCCAAAGAACACTCCTTTGCATGAGTTAAATAAAATATTTTTTTACATTGTCTTTTAGTATATCAGCACGAAAATAATTTATCTGTAGCTGAAGAAAAGAATAGCTAGTAATTTCAAGGCTTTCATAGCCTATGCTCATTCATCCCTGGGATGACCATGTCACTGAGGAAAGGATTATATAGGTATGACAAAGAGATCGGTTATTCCAAGCCTTAAGACCCGACCGATCTAACCATCCTGAGAAACCCAACATGCCTTAAATGAAGGACAATACGTTTTCAAAACACCGAGGTACTTGTGAGAACGACATGGTAGATAACCCGGTGAGTTAGGAAACACTGGAAATAGAACAATAAGTAATATAAATTATGAATAAGTCTTTCGAATGAACAGAATCTGGTTATCCTTTGTAAAAGAACAAGACAGCAAGGTGGAGATACCTGATACACTAGTTTTAAAAGCATACATAACGGCACCGACGATACCAAAGACGACCATGGGAGCACACCCACTATCCTACAGTGCAGACTCGCAGATCGGGGCCACGCCCTTTACCCCACTCCACAGGATCAGAAGCGCGCGCGACTGTACTGATGTAATCGATGTAAGCGGGGTGTGTAACCCAACTCCCACTATTATAATGCGCAGGTCTAGATGTGCGATGTACCCCACGCCACAGGACTAGAAGCGTGACGTGAAGTGGTGATGCTGACGTAACTGGGACCAGAGGCCTACTTTTGAAAGTACTTTTCAACTTTTCACTTTTCATTTTACAAATGTAGAAAACCGAAGAGTAAAGTCTTATAAAAAAATGTACATTACATAAATATAATGCGTTTTAAGAAGCTTCAGCTTTTCGTTTACACTGTGCAGATTACCAACTTTTGAATAATAATTTTGAAAATAGCAAATAGCTAGAAAAGTTAAGAGTATGTAGTGAAAAGTTGAAAAATACATACAAAAAACAGGGCTCAGGTAACGACACCAACACTATAAGACCAATGACGAGGTACCAATCAGCTTAAGTAAATATTGCGCATCAATTGCGTAGAATTCTCATTGAAGCAAAATTTACAACACGTTAAGGGAAAACATTTTTTTTGTTACAGTCGTCTTCTTTACATAATCCGAGTGTTAATCCCTAGTTTCGTAGCCTAAGATTTAAATTCTAAGGCTACCGTGTCGATATATTTGGGTTATGTAGAGATCTGTAATTTATATCGGGGGGGATCCCTGAAAACCTTATAAACTTTTAAACGTCCCAATATTGTAGACTCACACCAAGGACCAGAGGCCCTTCCATATAAAACGTTAGATTGAATGGCGCTGAGGAGGCACAAACAATTTTTTCCTTCTTCGTTTATCCTTCGCTGGCCAATCCTGTGGAGGAACGGGATGTTTGCATTCTTATTTTCCGGTTTGTTCGCGTCATGGAAAAAGTAAATACCGACATATCTGACGCATATTTTATTCTGCCGCATAGTCCAGTAGCTTTAAATATCACATGTAATTACATGGTAATTCATTCAGAATGTCATTAATTTTAAGGGAAGATAGGGAAAACTGAGTAGAATACGAATAAGCCATTAAAAAATATTTTCAAATCATTATTTAACCCCTTTTCGGACCGCTCCTGACCCCTGACCCACAAAGATTTATCATGAGAGAATCTTGACCTACCGTATTATTCGGTCACTAACCTAGTTTTTACTACGTTTTTAATGTATAGTGAACGACAAGGAAAAAACAGATCTTTTTACTTAGACTCATGAATGAATAAGATATTTTTTGAATTTTAAATATTAAGAAGTATTATTTATTTATTAATAGAAACAAATGTATAAAGATAATAACTGTTTTCGAATGTTAGGTTAACAATTTAGTATTTTTTTAATATTGTCAACGTCTTCACTGTTTTATAATTGAATATGAGTTTTTAGTCTATTAATTATTCAGTTTGTAGTACGTATACCTTATTGCGCGTCTTATTGCTTTTCAAAGAGTAGTATGGTACCTACCTATTTAAAATATCAGAACGGCTAAAATAACACTCATCTAACCACAGCACTTTGTTAAAAACGTTGGTATCCCATCTGATTTTGAAACTAATTGCAAAATTGAAGACGACTGAGGAAACCAGCTGTTTCGCTTCAATGTTCGAACGTTCTGTGGCCGCCACGCCGACGCATTCCCGGTCAGAAAATGTGAGAGCGCCGAGTTAAGGGGTAATTTGCTTATCTTTTAAAAGGTCGAGTAAAATTTTTTCTTCCATTTTCTATCTTTATTGAGCCTTCCGTATACGTGGTTAAAATTAATTATATTATAAGTGAATCACCCTGTATATCTTGGAGGCTTTGATAACAGCCTAAAGGCCGTTTTCATCTTTCTTTTCTGCATAACGTCGGTTTTCAAATCTCTACCAAATCTTCTTCACTTACGTATCTATTACTATTTTACCTCCCATTTCTGATAATGCAGTAACTACCAAGAGAAGTTGTGTATATATTTTTTCTGAAATAATACACTGGGAACAAGAATAATATCAAACATTATATAAAACCTTTTATTTTCTACAATTTCATTTTGTACGAATATATTGCTTAAAAACTAAATGTATTCCAAACCTTCCTTGCTTTCTGGGATAGGAGAGAGGGCAGATACAGGATCAGTCGAATGTGCTGGTGACGCTGTAGATTTTAAATGATCTGGATGAGCTTGAAAGAACTGCGACGCGTTCTGACCCTGCGCATGTTGGATGCACTGGGAATGCTGTGAAAGAGCAGGATCGAAAATGGTAGAACTAGATTTCTGATCGTAGTAGCCACTGTCGGCGTTGAAGAGAACGGTCATAACCGCCTGCTGAACAGCGCTTTGTACCAATGGAGAATACATTCTCATCCTTTTAGACACCAGGTTGCCAAAGAGGTGGCATATGTCTTCTTCGTCCGTTTTGGATGTAGATGCAGACGATGAAGTTGGATTCTTATTTAATGGTCTGTCGTCTACGTCACTTGTCTTGCGTTTTTTATTTATGGACTGCCTCAACCTTGGTTCATCGTCAGTCGTAGTGTCTTCACCGAGAGGATCTTCCAAACGCTGTTTCTGAAAAGAGAATACATTCAATTTTTTTAACAGATAATTACAGATACCCGCAGTAGCCGCCGAGGTATCCGAGATATTTCTTATATGAATTCTATGACTAATTTTAAGCAAAAATTATTGTCTTCTCTTTCCTGAATTCGCAACGGTTCTTGAAATATCGGGGTTTGAAGTTGCCAAGTCGTATGGATAGTTGCTAAAGAGTAAATTACATTGTTGCGATTAAAGGGCTTAGAAAAAAATGTGGTTTATTTTAATAAAAGCATAATGACAGTTCCATAATGGAACGGAACACCATCATTTAAAAAGAACAACGTCCTTCTGATTTGAAGACGAATGTCCTGAAGTAGTAAAGACGGATCGTTCTCCCATTATTAATTATTCCAGTCCAAATGTTTACGGAGAATGTTCTCTGAAAATAGGTTTCTCGAATAGCATGAGATTTTTCGATTGCCCACACATAATCGTTGTGGAAATTGTTGCTTCCATGTCTGGTAAATGAAGCTTTGTCACAGAAAAGAGTTCTTGAAAGAGTATCCAGATTATTGCTACACCATTCACAAAGACGGACTCTTTGGGGAAGATCCCTGGAGAGAAATTCTTGTACCGGTTGGTATTGATATTGATGCAGTCCGTTTTCTTGCAAACTGTCTTGCACAGCCGTCGTACTTTGTTCAGTAAGTACAGAAATTCTTCTTATACTAGTACAAGGATCATTTTCAACAAGCTAGCTCTTCTGCAGCATTGTTTCTTCGCATAATTTCCCTTCCACAAATCGGTTTAGCGAATGCATATGTTAATCGAGGAAGAGTGTAGGTTCTATTGAACGTTTGCTGGTCTGGAAGACGGCAACCAACAATTTTTTTCTAATCCCAGCCAAGATGCTAATTAATAAATTAGCTAGCGCTCTAGTGGCAACAATGTAATGTACTCTTTAAGAACTACCTATACGACCTGGCAACTTCAAACACCGAAATAACAAAAACCGTTGGGAATTCGGGGAAAGTGAATGGAATAATTTTTGCTTAAAATTAGTCGTAGAAATATCTCGGATACCTCGGCGGTCTTAATTCTAATTTGTTAATAAATCAAGGAAACTAAGATTACAGAAAAATGTAATTAGTAGTAGTTCATAGACTTCATTATTGAATAAGCAAACAAATTAAAATGATTTGGATGTTCTTTAAGTTCATATCACAGCTTCAGGAGCTCAGGAGATTCCTTTGATAATTTAAATCAAAATGCCTTCATGAACCAAGAACCTAAAATAACTCGTTTTAAGGATACAGATTGTTGGAATTAAAACAAAATTATCACATTATAGCCAATCTCATAATTGATGTGATAAAGCCTCTTTAGGTAAAAGTTTTCTTTAAGCTAAAGTATACTTTAAGTGATCATATAATGTCACTCGATGTCATAATCAATTTTAAAGTATTTATAGCTAATGTTTTTTTCAACTGTTGTTGGCTAAAGTAAATCTAGAACAAATTTGATTTGAAGTGTCTCAGTTGTCAGTTAGCGTCATTACTGACATCTGGCTTGTCATTTTTTATTTATTTAAAAATTTGATTGATCAAAGCATGGCAACTTGATTTTAAGAATTCGATTTTTACCTTCTGCATTTTTAAAACACATATAACCATGTTAATAATTTCGTCACTTTCGTAAGTAATTAACAGTAGGACAAGAAGGAAAATTAATGACTGCAATTTAATACCATTGCACAGCACCACAAAAAAAAAGATATGTACCAGATACCTGAGCATATAGATGATGTGTATTTTTTAATGCTGAATCCGAATCCGCACGCCAAAAACGAATTTATCAGGTCATGTTTTAGTACAACGCTAAAATAACCCCTAAAATAGGGTAAAATAGTGAGGATAAAGTAAAGCTTTATAATGAAAAGCTACAATTTATAGTTACTTTGAGAAAACATTTTAAAATAATAATTTGAGCTTTGGAAAGAAATATATACGAACTAAATCTACATTCACCCTTATGAAGGTGTAAATTCAACGCCTAGGATTAAATAAATAATGTTATTGCAAAACAATATGAAAAACCATAGGCTTTTATTTTATACTACCAAATATATCAAAAATGTAGGTGCAAAGACAGCATACCAGAAAGAAATAATACAATTTATCCCTCAAAGGGTTAGAAACCATCTACTGTTCAGTATCACACTTATCCTTTTAAGTCACACATTTTTCTATTCAATATTTTTGCCTGAATTTTGTCACCACGGGTTTTTGGTGTCGCTGATTACGAATGTGAAGCCCGAATCCGAAAATTCTTGAATAAATCAAATAATACACACGATCTATGTACTCATGTCTCTAGTACAGAACTTTTCTTTATTTGTGAGGCTGTCATCATTATATTCTATCTATTTATATCAAATTTCAAAACAAATATTAAGGAAAATACTATTTTTTATGAATTCCAACACTCTGTATATTTATAAAGAGGCATTTTCGAACAAAGGTATATTTGATCCATTATCTTGTTTTGGCAACAAGTTTCAGTTAAATTTTTTACATCTATTTATACCTCACCCTGTATAAAATAAACTTAAAAATCACCCTGAATAAGTTTTCTCCTTGGAAATAATAAGCGTTAAATACACTGATCTAGCTTTCAAAATACTCAGTCCTATTAAGTCTCTACTAAAATTAATGACAGTACTTCGCATTATATTGATCACTGGTGAACTTGTTTTTCAATCAAAATAGTAAATTTTAGTATTTAAAATTATATCATTAGCCCATATTTCATTAATCTCAGGCCAATCTTCAAGGATATTTGAATAAATGTGATCTTTTTATATATAAGAACCCTGTATCTCCAGAACTAGTATACTTTAGACTTTTGGTTCATTTTAAACCAAAAATAGCTTTCCAATGTTGATACATAGACTTAAAAAGGACGTGGTTGAAGACAGGCTAAATCTGTCTCACCCTTGAACCACATTTTAAAACACTCTGTAGATCAACAGACAGAAGAATCGGCAGATTTAAATGTTAGGCCCTGTATGCGCCAAGAACAAATTTAATACAAACTTACATCTGTCGTCGTCTTCCAAGACTGATCCATATCCAAGAGAAACGACAGGCTTCTGAAGGCGAACCAATTGCTTACATACATCTCATCAGTTTCTGTACACAAGAAAAAACGAAATATTAGGGCACTTAAGTCAACAATAGGAGCTCCGAATAAATTTAATATCGCCGGATACCGACGAGAAAAAAAATAGAGAAAACTTATTTACCTCTTACTGCCGCTCGACTTTTCCTTATTTTAGATTTCTCCCTTCTCAGCGACGACTGCAGCGAGAATATCTTCCTCCGACATTCCTCAGTCGTCGCATTTATTTCCCCGGCGAGGTCTTCCCAAGCGTCTTCCTTCAAGCTCTTGTTGTAGTAATGCGGATGTTTGTGGTCCCACAATAATCTCTTCGCCTTGTACATGTCTATGAACTGCAACGTACGCTTTTCGTTCCACATAACTTCGAATTCTTGAACACGTACACGCTCACTTCTCGCAACGAAACAACGACTGAGGTGAGGAGCGAGGCGCGGCGCGAGGTACGGGCGAATGATACATGGTGCGTTTGCCATCCAACCACGCCTGCGTAACATGGCGAAGCAGACGCCCTTGACTCGTTCCGTTCTGATATTTTCGTTTGAATACCGATAAGCAGCAACGGAGCAGTGAAGCGGCGTGCCGTGTGCTTTGTTCGTGGCGTGTTTGTCGCAGCGGCGTAGGCTCGGGATTTTCATGCTTTCCCCAAAAAAATCAAAATCCCCTAATTCTTATTGTGCTAAAGACGAACCTGAAGATAGTTTTGTGCCTTGAATATAGTATTCGGGAAATAGTCCAGGAAAGTTGGACATAAAAAGGCGGAATAAGCGAACTTTTTTATTCTGAGATTTTTTTGTAGAAAAGTGTATGTATTGAGGTCAAAAAACACTCGTCAAACACGCAACCATCAGCAACATACAGCGTTTTGAGATATATACAGGGTGTTTCAAAAAGATATGCAAATATTTTAAGGAGGTATTTAGAAAGTAATCTTAGGGGGGTACTTCAAATACTTTTTTCGATTTGAGAGAATAATCTCTTTTGGTAGCTTTTTTCTGGTTTATGTCTTTGAATTAAAGAAATTAGCACCCTTTGGTTTTATTTCTCTCAGAACTTTTTTCTACGTTAGCAATTCTAAAAAAAATCTTATATAGTTTTCCGAGGTTTAAATATTTATGAGCATCAATCGTATCATTTTATGTCTTCGATGGTGTACATTACGAATTAATTATGCGCTTTTGGATATTTTTCAGAAAAACCTGTTTTCTTTGAAATTTTTTTGTGACAGCAATGAAGCAGTTTTACTTAAGAAACCTAAATATACAGAAGTCCAGAAAAAATTGTTAAACATAATAAATAAAAAAAATTGTTTTTTAATTTTGAATAAATTAAAAAATATACAGGGTGTTCCGAATTTTATTCAAGAAACTTCGAGGGCAGATAGATCTCTTTAAAATAATATGTGTTTGCCTTATACACATTGGTCTGGAACAGCCCCGTTTTAGAGATACAGGGTGTTGAACTTGTTAAAAAAATATATTTTTTGTTTATATATCTCCGGAATCTACTACCCGATCTCAATAAAATTTGGTACAGATAATCTATGATGTTAGGCCTTGCATTCCCTGAAATATGAGCTCTAAAGGTACAACCAGTGGTGTACAACTGGGCAGGGACCGGGATCATTTCCTTTTTATAAAAAAAAAACCTACGCCACAGCATTTTTTACACGTTATTGTAAAGGATTTACATTCTAATGCACAAAATACGTAAAAAAGGTAACTTGAATTTTTTCCTAATTTGCCGTTTTCAAGTTATTCATACCAATACCTTTGTGCTGACATGTCTAATCATAATATTGCAATTATTATATTTATGTTTATGCTTAAAGTAAATGGAATTTATAAGCACATCAACAAAATTCTTCTTCACTCGTTTCCACACCACCTGTGAGGTAGAGTTCCTTACGCGTTTTGGTTTCCCCTGGAAGCCCAACCCATTATCTTTACAAATAAGAACAACTTAAATCAAAATATTAATAAATGTCCATTTATCAAAGGCGAATTTTCACAATCTGCATAATTGGTCATAAGAAAATCCTCGTGAAATTCGGCAAGATCTTTTCAACATGAATTTTCTTCGAGCGTATAGCTCGGAATAATTCGCAATAAACTTTGTGGGTCTTTCTTCTTGCCACCCCGTCTAAATTCCTAGTCATTTCCAAACTTTCTAGAAAATCATCTCTTTGAATTAGAGAGAATTATTATAGGATGGTCCATTAAATATTCGACAAAATAGCTGGATACAATGGATGGTGCTCCTGGGCATTCTGGGAGAATAATATAAGAATGTCTTAATGAAAATTATATGGGGCGATGGATAGGTAGAAGACCAAATGCCTACGTCAACCATAATGGTGCAGAGGGTCCAGTGTCTTGGCCAGCCAGATTGCCATATCTAAATCCCCTGGACTTCTATGTTTTGGGTGATCTGAAAAGTAAAGTTTATTCTACTCCAACAGATACAAGACCACAACTACTGCAACGAATAGAAGACGGGTGTAATGAATTAAAAGAAAACCACCAAATGATATTAGCTTTAATTAATTCCATTAATAGAAGATGTCAGAAATGTATCGATGTGGGTGGTTCGCATTTTGAACAATTGTTGTAAATAAGTAACGTTAATTTTGTTTCTTGTTTAGTTGCTGTTACTTGGTAAATATATTTTTATTATACAGGGTGTCTCGTTCATGTTTCAAAAAAACTTGTGTGCAAGTTCCTCATGGTAAAATAATAGGGTTAGGTCAAATTTTTTTCTTAGAAGCCCTGTTTTCGAGATACAGTGTGTTGAAATTGTTACTTTCTAAATGGTTCTCCTTAATTATCTTTAAATCGGCTAAAGATAATAATGTCAAAACTTGTACACGAGTAAACATCAACTGAAAAGCAGTGTCGCCGATACAAGTAATTGAAGGGGTACAACCGAAGAAAAAACATGTTAAAAGTCAAAATTTATTACATTTCTAAACGGTTCTACAAACTCTAAAGGATACTACAAAAAAGCTATACTTGTCGAAATTCGGTAGCATATACCATTTTCTAAAAAAATAAAGTTGCATTTTTTTGCTCACATAAAGCGGCACAAGTACTAATAATAAATAAGTAATATTGAATTGAATGAGGACCTTACCATTGAATGAGCTGAAGACATTTAGCTACCAACAGTATTTGCATTTAAGATATAATTTTAATTTCTTTCGTATCACATGAAACAGTTAAATTGTAAAACATTTCATTAACTAAGAAAAAAAATAAATTTATTGTAAGTTTCAGTTCGTTGTAAACTAACATTTAAAAAAGTAAATCAAAATAAACAGATTATGGTAATTAATTACCTATTATTAACTAATTTTAGATTTTGTAAACTAATACACTGCCATTACTAAAATAAAAATTTTTGAATGGACTGACTGAATCGTTGATGGACATGAATGCTTAAAAAAATGATAAAAACAGAAAAATATTAGGAACCAGACAGAGACATACAGAACAAAACAGCTGCACAATTAAATAAATATGCAAACTCGAAATACTACAGTAGATACTGAAATTGTCCCCTATTTCCCCTATTTCCAAGACATGTATAGCTTTTTTGTAGTATTCTTTAGAGTTTACAGAACCGTTTAGAAATGTTATAAATTTTGAATTGTAACATATTTTTTTTCGATTGTACCCCTCCAATTACCTGTATCGGCGACACTGCTTTTCAGAACCGTTTGCACATTATTCTTAACGCACAGTTAATGTTTACTCGTGTACAAATTTTGACATGTTTATCTTTAGCCGATTTAAAGATAATTAAGGAAAGCCATTTGGAAAGTAACAACTTCAACACACTGTATCTCGAAAACAAGGCGTCTAAGAAAAAAACTTTACATGAACTACTTTTTTTTAATATGAACCTGTACCCTGTATATTTCTCAAAACGCTGTTATGTTGCTAGTGGTTGCGTGTGTAACACTTGTTTTCTGACCTCAAAACTTACACTTTTCTATAAAAAAAATCTCAGATTAAAAAGTTCTCATTTTTTCCGTATTTTCCTGAAGTAAAAACAATATTTACAATTATTATAAACTTATAATTCACACAACAATCGAATTATTGCATTTAAAACATTATGGAGCCTACAGAAATGTAATGCACATATTATTACAAATCTAATAAGTCTCTGGAAACATATTTTTAAAGGATAAAAGTATATTTGTTTAATCTATTATTATTCCTACTGGTTAACTGCTCACGAAAAGCATGGTTTTGTTGACTTATTAGACCAAGTCCATTAAATTTTTGACGCCACCGCTGTTTTTGTTTTATATCCTTTCCAGTTACATTTTTGATGGCAAAAAAAAACTGACACTCTCGAAACTATACCCGGAATTTAAAATTCGTGTTTCCTATCAAGCTACAAACTATTTCCGGTGGCGAATAAAAAATTTAGGCTTTCGAAACTGATCGCTAATTTCCTCTGTAATACCCTTGCATTTTTAAATATTTCCAAATTTATCTGCATAGCAGCCCCGTTAATAATTAATAACTTTCGGGGTGTGCATTATTCCACTTTTGCAGCAATTCAATAGGTCGGCGCTATTCCTGGATGAATAATTCAGTTTATTCGGTATTCATGTTCGGCTCTTCTAATAAATTACTTTATTTAAATGATCCCGCACCGGTACAGATTCGGGCCTTCTATTTTTCCAACGCTTGATGGGTGAATTTTTTCCAAACAAAAACGAAATTTGCAAATAAAATTATCAAGCAGGGTTTTTATCCCGTTTTCCTCGACGACGACCTGTGTGATAATGTATAAAAAGAATAATATATTCTTTCTTGATGCCAAAATCGATAAGTCTTATACAGAGCGTCATCGACATTACATACTGTACCTACTTTTTCATAAACGTCGTTAAAGTTTATAATAAAAACTATTTACAATTCTTAATGCAGATGTTTAAGAATGTCATGTATCTAAATGTGAAAATTTCTAAACAAACTCGTTTTTAATTTCTTAAATATTTTTGTTCAAAAGATTGACCTAAAATATACAACAGGTATTCATCGTTTTTTGTTTTTCGATCATCTTGTACAAAAATACAATGTATTTCATTTATAGTTTGTGCATTAGAAAGATTTTTTAACAGATTTAAAAACAAACAATGGATTTTATGACTGTGATATAAATAAACATTTTCAGCTTCCTTAAAAGAAAAACTTATCCGAGAATCGTCGTATTTGCGTTGTTAAATATACAGGGTGTTAATGAACTTACGTCAAAAATTTAAAGGGGTGAAAGGAACAAAAACTGAATTAACTGATGTCACAAACTTGTATCGGAAATTTAACATCATAGAGAAAAAGGCTAATTAAAAATGTATTTAAAACTGTTTTGGAACTGCTGAAATACATGTATTTTGTCGCGGCGAGTACTTACAAAAAATTCTGTAACACTTTTTACACTTTTAAGATTTCTTATGAAGCTGGACTGTATTCGATAGTCAGTTTGTAATACATTGTTGTAGTGATTGCTGTGCTGTTTTTCGAGAGTACATTTTAATAGCCGTATTTCCAATTTTCTTTTTTTAGGCTTTTTGGGGTATCCTGAACAAAAAAGTTCCTATGCAGCTTTTCTCTAAAATCTACCGTTTTCGAGATATTAACGATTTTTTGTTCGAAAATACGCGAACTTCAATAGAGGGTATATTAAATTCATTTCTGGTGGCAGCTGGTGATCATAGCCCCTATCAGGGTAAATACCACACGTTTTAAAAAGAAGAAATTTTTAAAATTTTCTTTGTAGTCTCTCCAGGTTTAACTTGTGTACATTGTAAACAGGTAACCATATTATACCGCTATACCTATTCCAGCTTAGATCTAACATACGAAAAATAGGTGCTGAAAGGGAGTTAGCATTATTAAAGGTATTACAGTTCCTGATGATAAATCAAATCATTTTACTTGCTGACAATTATATATTTTCAATGTGAGCTGAAAATGTCAGCTTCTTATCGAAAGTGTCCCCCAAGTCTTTAATGATTTCACATCGCTATAAAATGCTTGAATTAAACGTATTGTTTCCTTGTATATGTACCTTACACTTTGATACATTCATGCTGAGATTGTTATCTGACACCAATGTTCAATTTTATTCAACTGATTCTGGGGAAAACTTTTACGGAAACGTTTTAACCTTTGAAACACGCTTATGTAGGTAATGCTCTGGATCGTACGCATTGTTACGTATGGTTTCCACGATTTAAAAGTGATTGTCAGTTAATTGAAAATGATCCTCAACCAGCAAGGTCTTTTACTTCAATGATGACTCTCACGTTCAGAAAGTCAAAAATCTGACGCTGACTCTATCAGAGAAATTGCAGAAGAGGTTAGCACCTCAATTGGGCTATGCCATGAAATGTTATCTGAAAAATTCAGTCATCACAATAGATTGGAAGAGGATCTCCACGCCCCAAGAAAGCACGTCAGTCTCGATCCAATGTCAGACTAATGTTCACTATTTTTTCGACTCTAATGGAGTTGTGCATTTTGATTTCTTGTCTCAAGGTGAAACAGTGAACCGTATGTACTATCAGGGCGTTTTACAACGGTTAGGCGAAAATATCCGCAAAAAAAACAGAGTTGTGGCGAAGCAACTCATGGTTGTTGCACCATGACAATGCGTCCGCACAACTCAGTTTTGTCAATTCGTCAGTTTTGTACCAAAAATCAGATACAGTCCTCCTTACTCGCCAGACCTGAGTCCATGAGATTTTTTCTTATTTCCGAAATTAAAATGAGTGCTGAAAGAACGCCGTTTACAGACTATTGACGACATCAAAGCAAATTCATCATAAACTTTAAAGGCTCAAATGAAGCTAGCCAGGACTGCTTCGCGAAATGGAAACACCGTTGTGTGTGAATAGTTTAGTTTAGTGCATAGACAAAATAGACTGAACTGTAGAGGCAAGTCTGTGAAGCCAACCGTCAGCCCAACCTCAGCCCAGCCCGCCTCGCGCTCTCAGTCGCTGTTAGACATTTGACGTGTTAACATTGTTAGTATTTTATTAAATATATTGTTTTTATTTGTGCAATCTTGGGGCAGGGTATCGTTGACGATTGTAATAGCAGATCTGATCACAATAGTGCTGAAATTTCATTATTTAGGTAAGTAATAACATATAATTATTTTATGCCATTTCGAAGGCTTCGCGCAGGATTCTCCATTTCACATGCACTTATTTCCAGTATTGGCTTCATATTTTTTAGTGCCCAAATTATTATCTAATGTAAATATACGGGCTCATACTATCAACCGGCAATTTACAATTAGTTTTTTGTCACAATTGGTGTTTATTTTCATGATGGCTATTAAAAATAATTATAAATATGGAACCCTCAACATAATTTCAATAATAAACATACATTAATATTAAATTACAGGTTACTGAATAAAATTGTATTAGGTACTCATTTTCTTGTTTTTATTCTCAGGTTTTCTAAAGAGCGTGGAAATTAAATTGGAAAGGGTCAAAGCCATTAAAAAAAAGATTGGGCGTCCTCAAAATCGTCTGTTATATATTCTTTACATTTTCAAGTTTATTATTATTAATAAAAACGGCACTAGAAATTTATCCAAAAATGCACTGCCAATTTTAAACTTGTCAAGAGTGATTAGCAAACTGTCGTTTAAAAAGAAAAATGACAATAATAATATTTTTTTTAATAACTCCTATAAAAACAGTACACCCAAGCTACAGAAAAATAAAATTGTGTATCATGTATTAAAAAATTTTTTTAATGTGAATTTATTTAAGAAAAATTAATAAATATGGATAAGAACTTGTGAGGACTGTATGTGAAAAGTATATGAAGTTAAAATATTTAAATCAGTGAAATCTACTAAAAGACAAATATTAAATAAACTAACATTACTTAGAGGACAATAAATATATTGAAATTATTTTGTAGGTTTATTTAAACAAAACATTAAAATATATTATTTTCTGAATTCCAAACTTGAAAAATAAATATTTGTCATAAGTGTAAAAATACTGTTTAATCCGGACCTGATCAAAATATGCGCGGGCAGATTACCTCACACACTCCACTTCCCCGCAATTTGGCTTCATTGGTTCCCATGCTTTGGGATAGGAAACGTACACTCTAGGTGCTCTGTGGTTTAGTGTTTATTGACCACTACCTTTTACCCGCGGCTTCGCTCGCATTGAAGCCATTAAATAAGTATCAGAGATCAAGGGTAAGCGTATAATAGAAATGAATCGTGCAACTTTGGCGGCATGGGCCCACGACGAATTTTTGGATAGACAAGATTTCGGCTTCCGAGGCATTTTTAAAGAACAGAGTAAGAATTAAAATCACAAATTAACCACAAAAATGACACCTAACCTGAAACAATAAATATAGAAAATCTTTCGTAAAAAATAAATTTTTTTTAATAAAAAGTATCCTATGTTACTTCTAATACCTCCATGAATATGTATGTACAAAGTTTCATGATGATAGGTTAAGTAGTTTTCGCGTGAAAGCGTAATAAACAAACTTACATTCACATTTATAATATTAGTAGGGAAGTAGAGATGTTATTTTTCAATCTTTATGGCAAGTCATATACAAAAACAAAAAATGTATAGATATACACACAAAAAAAATAAATTAATAAAAACATATCACAATAAATATTACAAGCAATAGAACACAAAACGAGAGAAAAGAGATTATACAGGGTGTCCGGAAATACCGTTCGAATAATTCTAGGGGTGATTCTATATGTTAAAGTATGAAGAAAAGTTCATATGAACATAGGTCCGCAAATGCGTCATAAGGTTGCTATGGCGATTCAAAGATTGCACCGGGATATAGGTTTTATTTTATATCTCTGGAACCGTTTCAGATAGCCATCTGAATTTTGGCATATGAATTGCCTTTAATAGTAGGTACTTTTCAGTGTTTTTACTAAATTATTATTTTAATCAGGGGCGTACCGACAGGGGAGGCCTCGATTTAATTTGTTCACATTTTTATTAAACGTCATATTTTTGCAGTTTTCTTTAGAAATTCTGATTCCGCGGTATAAATGACATAAAAAAGGTATTCTTGTAGAAAACCTGTCAGGCTAGCCGTTTTCGAGAAAATACTCTCCAAAGAAAATAGTGCATGCATGGTCGCCCAATAATAAAAATTTCTACATCAAAGTAGGCTTATGTCGGTGCTAAGTTGAAAATGGAAAAAGGTCAAATTACTGTAGTTACGGTAAACGAATTTGACATAAGGTTTAAAAATAAAGTTTATTCGATTATTATTGTGTTAATAACAGTGTAATTGAAAAAAATCATTGTTCTCGTCTTTCAAAAAATGCCGGAATACTCTTTTGCTGAAATGGCCGACATGCACTTCATGTATGGCAAAGCAAACGGTTGTGCTTTGGAAGCTCGGAGGTTGTACCAAGAAACTTTTCCAAATCGCCAGCTTCCTTCTGATAAACTGTTCAGCAGTTTACATCAGAGATTAAGAGAAACTGGTAATTTTACGCCAAATAAGAGAGATTGTGGACGAAACCGTACTACCCGAACGGCGCAGACAGAGGAAATTGTTCTACAACAGATTGAAGCTAATCCAGGTAGTAGCACCAGAAGAATTTCAGTACAAACGAATATTCCCAAAAGTGTTGTATGGGAAATTTTACACGAGGAACTTTTGTATCCATACCATTTGCAAAGAATTCAAGCGCTAAAACCTCGGGATTTTTTGCCTAGAGTGGAGTTTTGTCAGTGGATGCAGATGAAATGCCATCAGGACCGTCATTTCCTCGATAAAGTCTTGTTTACAGACGAGGCAGGATTTACGCGTGAAGGAGTGGTAAATTTTCATAACAATCATATTTGGTCAGATGAAAATCCTCACGCGATTTTCGAAGCTCGATTCCAAGATAAGTTTTCCATTAATGTTTGGGCAGGTATTATAGGAAATAGGTTACTAGGACCATATGTTATGCCGCATCGTTTAGATGGGCCCGCATACTTACATTTTCTACAAAACACTTTACCAGTTTTGCTCGAAGATTTGCCTTATGGATTAAGATTAGAAACATTTTTT
>NW_019417210.1:43660-58493 GCF_000390285.2 Anoplophora glabripennis | reverse complement strand
AGATGTTTCTGAGAATGAATTTCAAGGAGAGTGGCATATATGAAAAGACATGGTAACGGTAGAATTTTAAGTTTTTTAAAAAGCGGTCGACAGTGTTCAGTATAGCTAGAATTAGTCATTAACCGTACAGCTTTCTTTTGCAACTTAAATATTTTATCGGACGTTGTGCTGTTTCCCCAAAGGATTATAGCATAAGTCAAATGAGAGTGAAAAAGTGAATAATAACACATCATCAAACAGTCGTCACTCAAAAAGTGCTTCAATCTTCGAATTAAAAACAAGGTACTAGATAGTTTAGTTCCCAGTTTGTCAATATGGGCATTCCACGTAAGGGAATCATCAAGAATCACACCGAGTACCTTTGCAGATTTGCCTTCCGTTATATTCTTACGAGTTGAAAATATTAAATTGTGCGTTTTACTGTCATTCAGTTTTAGATTATTAGCTGAAAACCATTTCTGTGCTTTTTCAATCATTCCATCGGATAACAAGGAAAGACCGGCCAAATTATAGGCAGACGTAAAGATGGTAGTATCATCGGCAAATAACGTGCTACGAAAAGGTAATAGGAATGGGAACACATCGTTAACATAAATAATAAAAAGAATAAGGTAGGGGAATACTTTGAAGGAGACACGGACCAACAATGTATAAAATTAATAACAAAAGTTTATAAAATAAAGTTCGGTTATTTTCTGAACAAACCTCGTAGGTATTATGATGCAAATTTTTTTCCCCAAATTGCGCCTTGATCGGTTCATCGAAGAAAAAATTCATCTCAACATTTCCTGCTGATATAACGCCAGTACTCAGATAATCGAATCGACCTTTAAAGCATCCACAGCCTGCGTAGGTTTGAACTTCTCGACTAAAGCCGAACGATCTGTCTGAGAGTAGAAAAAATAATTTAAGAAGTTACAACGCTGTTGTCAATTTTGGCATAATAGACGGAGAACTCCCTGAAGCTGAAGTTTCGCCCTGAATTGAGATAAATTGGAGCCGCTTAAATTACTGGTGCTGGATTTCTTTCCCCCGCGTTCCAATTAATTCATCCTTTCAGAACTTTTTAAATCCTGTCTCTCCTCGGTTAGTCGCAGATCGGAAACGGCATTTTTACGTTCCGTGTTATTCCAAGCATTAATTTCAGAGACTGGATCCGTTAGTTGGTAGAACTCCGAGTCCTTAAAATTACTGTTGGACTCAGGATTACTTTCTTTAATGTACCTACATTTTAAAACGCTACGCCTGTCTATCATGTTTTTAAATGTATTTCTGGTACTTTATCAGCAATAAAAGTTAATGTTATTCATTTTATAGTTTAACAAAATTTAATTTTTTTATTTCACATTCTATACGGTCACTGTTATTGGTGTACCTGTATTTTGGCGCGCTGAATCCGAATCCGGGTCCAGAGTTGCTCCACCACCCTCTATGATTTTAAATAGCGAAAAACCGCCCTAAAATGTCAAAAACAAGAGGAAGGCCAACTTCATCTGTCGTTCCTATTTCTTAAATCTATAGGATATTAGAGACAGAAGAAGCACTATGAATAGCAAGTGTGGCCAAAAACAACATCCGCGAACCCTTTACATATTCTGAGTTCACCTCTCCATGTTGAACTTGATCTCATGACATAGTTCGTCAAAGCTTTGGACAAATATGGCGATTGTTTTAGATATTTAAGAGAAAGGACCCCGCACAAACCTTATGTGAAATTCCGTTCGGTCGATTTTAATGAAATTTTGGGAATAGGTTGTTTTTTTTATGAGGAACTAAAGTCTTCATGGGCCCAAAGTTCGCTAATGGACAGTTTTCGAGATATTCGATGTTAAAAGTTCATAATGCGAATGCCTGCCAAGCACTTGTTTAAATGCGTAAAAGCTCCATGAAGCTTCTTAAAAACTGTATAATACGTATATATTCGTCTAGATAGTGCGTATCCATTCGTTTGTGTGTGTNGGTAGAATTTTTAAGTTTTTTAAAAAGCGGTCGACAGTGTTCAGTGTAGCTAGAATTAGTCATTTACCGTACAGCTTTCTTTTGCAACTTTTATCAAATATTATAAAAAAATAGCAAATATTTTATCGGTCGTTGTGCTGTTTCCCCAAAGAATTATAGCATAAGTCAAATGAGAGTGAAACACGTGATCAAACAGTCACTCAAAAAGTGCTCCAATCTTCGAATTAAAAGAGGTACTAGATAGTGTAGTTCCCAGTTTGTCAATATGGGCATTCCACGTAAGGGAATCGTCAAAAATCACACCGAGTACCTTTGCAGATTTGCCTTCCGTTATATTCTTACGAGTTGAAAATATTAAATTGTGCGTTTTACCGTCATTCAGTTTTAAATTATTAGCTGAAAACCATTTCTGTGCTTTTTCAATCATTCCATCGGATAACAAGAAAAGACCGGCCAAATTATAGGCAGACGTAAAGATGGTAGTATCATCGGCAAATAACGTGCTACGAAAAGGTAATAGGAATGGGAACACATCGTTAACATAAATAATAAAAAGAATAAGGTAGGGGAATACTTTGAAGGAGACACGGACCAACAATGTATAAAATTAATAACAAAAGTTTATAAAATAAAGTTCGGTTATTTTCTGAACAAACCTCGTAGGTATTATGATGCAAATTTTTTTCCCCAAATTGCGCCTTGATCGGTTCATCGAAGAAAAAATTCATCTCAACATTTCCTGCTGATATAACGCCAGTACTCAGATAATCGAATCGACCTTTAAAGCATCCACAGCCTGCGTAGGTTTGAACTTCTCGACTAAAGCCGAACGATCTGTCTGAGAGTAGAAAAAATAATTTAAGAAGTTACAACGCTGTTGTCAATTTTGGCATAATAGACGGAGAACTCCCTGAAGCTGAAGTTTCGCCCTGAGTTGAGATAAATTGGAGCCGCTTAAATTACTGGTGCTGGATTTCTTTCCCCCGCGTTCCAATTAATTCATCCTTTCAGAACTTTTTAAATCCTGTCTCTCCTCGGTTAGTCGCAGATCGGAAACGGCATTTTTACGTTCCGTGTTATTCCAAGCATTAATTTCAGAGACTGGATCCGTTAGTTGGTAGAACTCCGAGTCCTTAAAATTACTGTTGGACTCAGGATTACTTTCTTTAATGTACCTACATTTTAAAACGCTACGCCTGTCTATCATGTTTTTAAATGTATTTCTGGTACTTTATCAGCAATAAAAGTTAATGTTATTCATTTTATAGTTTAACAAAATTTAATTTTTTTATTTCACATTCTATACGGTCACTGTTATTGGTGTACCTGTATTTTGGCGCGCTGAATCCGAATCCGGGTCCAGAGTTGCTCCACCACCCTCTATGATTTTAAATAGCGAAAAACCGCCCTAAAATGTCAAAAACAAGAGGAAGGCCAACTTCATCTGTCGTTCCTATTTCTTAAATCTATAGGATATTAGAGACAGAAGAAGCACTATGAATAGCAAGTGTGGCCAAAAACAACATCCGCGAACCCTTTACATATTCTGAGTTCACCTCTCCATGTTGAACTTGATCTCATGACATAGTTCGTCAAAGCTTTGGACAAATATGGCGATTGTTTTAGATATTTAAGAGAAAGGACCCCGCACAAACCTTATGTGAAATTCCGTTCGGTCGATTTTAATGAAATTTTGGGAATAGGTTGTTTTTTTTATGAGGAACTAAAGTCTTCATGGGCCCAAAGTTCGCTAATGGACAGTTTTCGAGATATTCGATGTTAAAAGTTCATAATGCGAATGCCTGCCAAGCACTTGTTTAAATGCGTAAAAGCTCCATGAAGCTTCTTAAAAACTGTATAATACGTATATATTCGTCTAGATAGTGCGTATCCATTCGTTTGTGTGTGTGTGTGTGTGTGTGTGTGTGTGTGCGTGTGTGCGCGTGTGGATGTGCGTGTGTGTGTGTGTGTGCGTGTGGATGTGCGTGTGTGTGTGTGTTAACTTAACTTAACCATTCTTCTTGTGTGTGTGTGTGTGTGTGTGTGTGTGTGTGTGTGTGTGTGTGTGTGTGTGTGTGTGTGTGTGTGTGTGTGTGTGTGTGTGTGTGTGTGTGTGTGTGTGTGTGTGTGTGTGTGTGTGTGTGTGTGTGTGTGTGTGTGTGTGNAAAACTGCAAGTGAATGGTAAGTGAACAGTAATATCGATTAAGAACTATTTGACAATAAGTCCAACGAAACTGATATTTTTCAACATTCTAAATATTTGACGTACTCATAAATAATAGTATAATATTTCTAATATCTTCACATAAAATATTCTCTGCTATCGATATCGATAGATTACTCACAGTTGGATATCTAAACTACGCTGTTAAATAAAGAAGAATATTTTTTTCTAACAGAATAAGTAGGTATATTTAAAAACACGCTATTTTTCGATATATATTTTAAAATACTGATTTAAAAACATGCGAGAAACTGTATCCTAAAGTTGTTTCGACTACTCTATCTTGGGTGTTACTCTGGAGTTACTTTGGATACAATCATACGCTATAATAATTCAAATAAAATATATAATTGATCGAGAAGAATGGCTAAGTGTGCTAACCAGATTGCACGTGAATATAGAAGTATTACTATAGCATTACTCCGAGCCTCTTCGTTTATTTGTTTATGAAATGTATACACATACACACACGCGCGCACGCGCACGCACACGCACACGCACGCACACACAAACGAATGGATACGCACTATCTAGACGAATATATACGTATTATACAGTTTTTAAGCTCCATGGAGCTTTTACGCGACTAATAAGCATTTAAACAAGTGCTTGACACGCATTCGCATTATCAACTTTTAACATCGAATATCTCGGAAACTGTCCATTAGCGAACTTTGGGCCCATGAAGACTTTTGTTCCTCATAACAAAAACAATATATTCCCAAAATTTCATTAAAATTGACCGAACGGAGTTTCCCATAAGGTTTGTGCGGGGTCCTTTCCGGTATAAGTGATGTTAAACTGAAAGAAGGTATTTTCGATGGTCCTCGAATCCATACCGTGTCCAGAGACGAAAAATTTTTCACAAAAATGAATGATACTGAATGAACAGCACGGCTAAGTTTCAAGAAAGTCACTGAAAATTTCTTGGGTAGTCAAAAGAATGAGAATTGCCAGAATTTAGTTGAGGAATTGTTGGAAAACTTCAAACAGTTGCCTGACGAACTTGAAATTGCATTTACTAGACACTCACCTTGACTACTTTCCGGAAAACTGCGAAGACTACAGAGAAGAACAGGGTAAACGGTTTTGCCATGATATCAAGGAATTGGAGCGCCGGTATCGAGGAAGGGAGGAGATATTAATATGATGGCAAAAAGTGTTCGTTACAAAAAGGAATAAAAGAAACATAATTTTTTATCTGGAAACGATGTTCACATCTTCGAGTACCCTCATTTGAAGTTCTGATGTTTCTTGGAAGGAATTTCTCAGATTTTAGGATTATTTTGCGCGGTATAAAAATACTGAAGGGTGATAGAATATTTTCAGCTTTAAGGGTAGTTTTCGCGATTTTGAAAAATTGGAGGGCGATGGAGCAATTCTGCTTCAGATTGGTATTTAGCGCGTCAAAATACATTAGGATACATAGATCTAGTCTTTGGCACAGCCTACTTTTCTTTTGTTTGTGCGCCTGTGAAGTTTCCATATTTTCTGTATTTATCACGGTTTTTCGAGATTAAAAAAAATATTCTGGTTCCGCGTCAAGATACATAAGGGTCTAATAACACTTTCCTTTTTTTGTATGACTTTGTTATTTTTGTAGTTGTGCCGAGGAGATTTTTCAACAATTTAAGCTAAAGAAATAGAAACTTTAAATACCTATATTTACAGTAACAAGACACTCTTGCATCATTTATCCCAGAAGTAACGTAAATAAATCATATCTTATTTTGTGTTGCGTTTTCACAAAAACGCTAAAACACGTCAATTAGTAAATAGGAATTGTCGTTTAAAATAATAACAAAAGTAGGTATCAGAAACTGATGCGAGAACAGTGCCACAGCAAAAAAAAATGGGAATTTATAGATGTTTTGTGTTTTGGTTGATTGTAGGAACATGTTTTTATGTATTGATATGTTGGCGTTTTCGGCGATATAACGAACGGCAGTGTGTGGATTTTCAGTGACAGCTAAACATAATCATTTTCCGTCACTGTCGTTGCCTTCCGAATCTAGACAGATCTCTAACATGTTCAGCAT
Source organism: Anoplophora glabripennis (assembly GCF_000390285.2). Lineage (NCBI taxonomy): Eukaryota > Metazoa > Arthropoda > Insecta > Coleoptera > Cerambycidae > Anoplophora > Anoplophora glabripennis. Next base: position 52,270 of record NW_019417210.1, on the reverse strand, counting down.
CTTCAAGTTTGCACACTAATCAGCAGCACTTGGAATTGAATAATCACAGGTCAATATTTGATCTAGGGACAATTGTCAGAAGTGACTATGGTTCATAGGGTTTTTTTGGGTCACTGATCACGAATTCGAGGTCGGTTAAGTTCCATCACATCAGGTTCAAGATGATTTGAAGGTCAAATCAAAAAATGACTCCAAATAATCTAATAAATTCATGGTTGTTTTAGAAGTCTCTGAACCCAAATCCGAGGTTTGTTTACCCCAGTGATACACCTTAGAGGTCATTCAAGGTCATTTCAAGGTCATTCATTAAGTATTTTGGATAGAAAAGTTAAAATCAGTCTGAAAAATCTCAAAAAATACGTCCGAATGTTTATGAGGTCACTGTAAGCGAATCCAAGGTTATTTAAGCTCCATCACGTCAGGTTCAAGTTGATTTGAAGGTTACATTTAGAAAAAATTGTGTAATGTTGACATACTTCATCATAACTACGGATCCTATCTCCGTATCCAACCATAATTAGGATTTCAATTCTTTGTTTCTCACTTAAACGCAACACCATCGTATTGTAAAGTTATAGTATTTGTAACTGTCACAATGATATGAGGCACTATTGCATNTTTGCAGTTTTCTTTAGAAATTCTGATTCCGCGGTATAAATGACATAAAAAAGGTATTCTTGTAGAAAACCTGTCAGGCTAGCAGTTTTCGAGAAAATACTCTCCAAAGAAAATAGTGCATGCATGGTCGCCCAATAATAAAAATTTCTACATCAAAGTAGGCTTATGTCGGTGCTAAGTTGAAAATGGAAAAAGGTCACATTACTGTAGTTACGGTAAACGAATTTGACATAAGGTTTAAAAATAAAGTTTATTCGATTATTATTGTGTTAATAACAGTGCAATTGAAAAAAATCATTGTTCTCGTCTTTCAAAAAATACCGGAATACTCTTTTGCTGAAATGGCCGACATGCACTTCATGTATGGCTAAGCAAACGGTTGTGCTTTGGAAGCTCGTAGGTTGTACCAAGGAACTTTTCCAAATCGCCAGCTTCCTTCTGATAAACTGTTCAGCAGTTTACATCAGAGATTAAGAGAAACTGGTAATTTTACGCCAAATAAGAGAGATTGTGGACGAAACCGTACTACCCGAACGGCGCAGACAAAGGAAATTGTTCTACAACAGATTGAAGCTAATCTAGGTAGCAGCACCAGAAGAATTTCAGTACAAACGAATATTCCCAAAAGTGTTGTATGGGAAATTTTACATGAGGAATTTTTGTATCCATACCATTTGCAAAGAATTCAAGCGCTAAAACCTCGGGATTTTTTGCCTAGAGTGGAGTTTTGTCAGTGGATGCAGATGAAATGCCATCAGGACCGTCATTTCCTCGATAAAGTCTTGTTTACAGACGAGGCAGGATTTACGCGTGAAGGAGTGGTAAATTTTCATAACAATCATATTTGGTCAGATGAAAATCCTCNATCGCTCCTTTTGTTAACCAGCTGGAAGAAAACGAAATTACAAACTTTTACTTTCAACAAGATGGCGCAAGGGCACATACGGCAGGCGAGACGATGAATATGTTGAGGGAAGTTTTCCAAAATCGACTAATAAGTCTCAATGCTGAACATGAATTTCCACCGAGGTCATGTGATATTACGCCGTGTGATTTCTTTTTGTGGCCTTACCTTAAAAACACTATTTTTGAACTGCCTATTCCTGATTTAAACCATCTGCAGGCTCGACTTATAGACAAGATTCGTGAAATTAACAATACCCCAAGCATCTTAGAAAATGTCTTTAATTCTTTGAGGAACAGGTGTGAAAAGTGCTTTGAACAAGGAGGGGGACACTTTCAGCAGCTGCTTTAATTTATTGTTATAACAAGGAGAGGGACACTTTCCGCAGTCCTTTAATTGTTATTGTTATCACGATTATTCTTTAAAATAAAGTTATATAGTCATTAACGTTATTGAAACTGACAGCTGCTAAACAGCTCGTTGAGAAATGAGGTTAAGTTGGTCGCTCCCTACGTCCAATGTGTCAGAGCCAACTTCGACCACGTTTTTACTTGAACGCTCGTTACATAAAAACATACCTACAGTCAACCAAAATACATTTTTTGCTGTGGCACTATTCTCGCATCAGTTTGTGATACCTAAAAGTACTAATTGACGTGTTTTAACGTTTTTGTGAAAACCCAACACAAAATAAAATATGAATTTTTTGCGTTACTTCTGTGGCACACTATACTATACTTTGGAAACAAGTTCCTTTATTTTCCTTTGCAAGAATTTTTGTGCTTTTAAAATATGTAATTATATTACATTATTTTTTTTCGTTACAGTATTGTTATATTAAAGTCAATAAAAGTTCATACAGAGTTTTTAAATAATCGATACTCCTGTTCTTCGTGACACCGTCAATTCAATACGTTTATAGTTTACAAGCATTTTTTTGTGGCACGTAACTTAAATTTAACACAAATAATGAAAAATTAATTGTTGAAATTTATGTTGAAATTCCATACAAATAGACATTTTTATATTTTCCATAGCTATATAGGTATAATTAGTTTAGCAGGACTTAAAATTTGGTATATAATTCGTCATAATTTACCAATTTTATTGTAATTAATCGACTTCTCATAATTTTAACTCAATTTAAAATACATAAATAATAAAAAATAAATATAGATATTAAAAATAAATGTAGATACCTATTAAAAAATTTCTTTCACCATAACCTTTGACATTAACGTAAGGAAAATAAAACAAATAAATATGAATTAACCAATTTTTGCTTACAAAGTTTATAAAACACTTTTAGGTATTTAAATACATCTTTAATCAGTGAGAGTTTGCTGAAATTATTAGTCAAAATCCCGTCAATAACAGACATCTACAATTAATAATAGTTATAAATAATAAGGAGCATATATAGAAGAATTTTTGACTGGGGTTTCAGCCCAGTCAAAAGAATATTTAATGATTAAGGTAATATCTCTTTACCTTTTACATGTCGTTAAGTATATGGTGAACTGAATTATTTTAGGTTAATTAGGAATAATGGGGATTTCTGGTGCCTGTCGATTTTGAAAATTAGTGACGTTGATAGTTGAGGCGCACTTCAATAACTTTATTGGCCAATAAAGGTTCTGATCTTACAACCATCAAACGGCATGTGGATAAAGTATCACTCTAGATGGTTCATATGTGTAGATAAGAGTTCGATTTTATTATTAAAAGGTGACTATGGATAAAAATATTTATCATATGGTTTTCGTCATTCCTTATTTGTTACTTAAACTTGAACATTTTTATTATATAAGTGACACTGTTTGCTAAATGTTCCAATTCGAGCAAAATGCCATAAGTTTAATTTTAATTAAATAGCATGCCTAATTTACCTTAAAATTAAATACAATAGGAAGCCAACCCCGATCCATCCCCTTTAAATTAACTTTTCATTAAAGCAATTAATATCTTAAGCTGTCCGGTTAATGTATTAAATAAAAAACCGGAAACAGTTCATTAACACGCCCTAATCGTGGTGAATTACGTCCCATTTTAACCGCTCAAAGGGTGTCGCTAGGGGCGATTTTTACCGTTTATTTAGCTTTTAACGGAACATTTTCATAAATTACCTTCAAATGAAGTTATATTGTGCTCTTTGATACAGAATACATGTAAATAAGACTGCACTTAAATGATAAATTGTAGTGGAAAATAGAAAACAGAAGTACGCGTATTCTATCCAATGTTTAATGAAAAATAAAAATGAATCGTCAGTATGTATTTTATATTCAAAATGAAGAGTATCTGTATGAGACAATATAATAGCCCATATGTTAATAAAAAATTTGTTAACTGATGATATTGTGGGAAACAACTACCTTGCGAGCTACAGGCCCTGTCCAGCATTGGATTGCATCCGCGATATATAGTAAATAGGTGAGACTATTCGTCATCAGAATCACAAGACATACACTGCTTTCGATTTTATTAATTCTAATCGGTGCAAATTTTTTGTTGTGATTATTAGCAACCCCGTGATAAGATTATGGAATTTTGTCGATAAAGTCATTTAATTGGGACTTGCCTCTAAAGACCACCTACAGATATTCTGTTTGAGAGGAAAATCTATTACTTGCAACTTATTGGACTTGACGGAGGTAAAGTAATTGTATATTACCTAAGTATTACATGTAATATTGTCTTAGATAAACCAGTTTGATTGTTTACGCGACATCGATTTAGTCGACGTTAGACTATACAGGGTGTTTAAAAAAGAGTGTAAAATATTTAAGAAGGTAATATTATGAACCAAAATAAGCAGAAAAGTCTCAATAAACGTGGGTCCGCAAAGTAACGGTTGCGGAGATATGGAATGTTTTATGTTTTTTAGCCCCTTTTTTATTTTGCAAAAACGTGTATTTTCTTATAATAGTTGGTTGATGTTTAGTGAAATAAACAGTACGTATTTGACAGTTGTTCTCAGTGCACAAGTTTTCTTTCGCTATGGCTGGTTACTCTAACGCAGAATTAACAGACATGCATTTCATGTATGGTCGTGCTAATGGGAACGCCACCGAAGCGCGACGTCTTTATGTTGAGGCATGTCCAAATCGCCAGACTCCTTCACAACGCATGTTTGGAAGAATTCACCAAAGATTGCGTGATACCGGTTCCTTGAGCAAACAGTGCCATTTATCCGGAAGACTAAGGCCGGTATCCACTCCTAGAGCAGAAGAAGCTATTCTAGCACTGGTAGAGCAGAATCCAGGTACGAGTTGTGCGGAGAATATCAGCCGAGGTAGGAATTAGTGGTCCTCTTGTTTGGAGAATCCTTCACGAGCAACTGGTTTATCCATACCATGTGCAACGAGTACAGGCCTTAAATCCAATAAATAATCATCAAGCACGTTTGGTTTTTTGCCGCTGGTTTCTACGTCATGATGCTGAAGACCCTCGTTTTCTTGCAAACATTCTTTTTACTGATGAGGCCGGGTTCACAAGAAATGGAGTGTTTAATTTTCACAATACGCATATTTGGGCCGACGAAAATCCTCATGCTCTAATAGAATCTGGACATCAGGCACGTTTTTCATTAAACATTTGGATGGGTATTATAGGTGACAGGTTTCTAGGTCCTGTTGTTTTACCAAACCGATTAACAGGCGCTGCTTACCTCAACTTTCTGCAGAACACACTGTATGAGTTTTTGGAAGACATTCCTAAGAATCGGAGGCAACAAATGTGGTTCCAGCATGATGGTGCTCCAGCTCATTTTTCCATGGCCGTTAGAGAGCATTTACACCAAACTTTTCCACATAGATGGGTAGGAAGGGCCGGACCTGTTTTATGGTCTCCAAGATCGCCTGATCTGAACCCTCTAGATTTCTTTGTTTAGGGATATTTGAAGACATTAGTGTATGGTACTCCTGTAAATAGCCTGGAAGAGCTGCAGCTACGGATTAATCAAAAGTGTCAAGAAATCCTAACCAAGGAAGGTGTTTTCGAAAGAGTTCGAATATCGTTGAGACGAAGATGTCGTGCCTGCTTGGAAATGGACGAAGGGCACTTTGAACATCTTCTGTAACTTTGTTTTTGTTTGTTAAAAGCTTCCTTTGTCGGTTTATTCCTAATAAATTAAAATGTTTGAAAAACGAATAGTGGTCCATATCTCCGCAACCGTTACTTTGCGGACCCATGTTTATTAAGACTTTTCTGCTTATTTTGGTTCATACTATTACCTCCTGAAATATTTTACACTCTTTTTTTAACACCCTGTATTTCTTGGAGCTATATGAAAGATTTGAGTCGTCTTATTTATAACAAAAATAGGGGGTCCATGGATACTGCAACCCCTTCCCCTCAACTCTTCAAGAATGCATTTTAAAGAAAAAAGTGCAAGAATAAAAAGTTTTTATTTCGATACAAATATTCTTAAATTCTAGCGCGCCACTGGAATTTATAATTTTCTTCAAGTAGGCCCGAACGAATTTTTCTCGGTGCCCTATCGCGCAAACACGTCGTTCATCATGTAATTCTTCGGAACGGCATACGCATCGAAAAATTCAAGTTTACCTGTTGGCGGCCAAATGCCTCATGGTAGCGCGACGTGACTTGCACTTTTAAGCAAACACTCCTGGAGCTCTCGCCGAGGAAGATTCCGCATTTGCATGCACGAACGATACGACTCAGATTCGCGAGTGAAGGAAAGGAATACTATGGAAGAAAAAATGTACTTTTAACACTAATTTCGCTTATACTTTGCGGCAAACATCATTTGTATTTCAGAGAGAATCGAATTATTTCAAAATGTGCATTATTAGTGTCTGACAAATAGTCCAACCAAATTACACTTAGAGGAAAAAAAATTGTCAGCTGGACTTTTATAAGTGGAAATGGTAAAGGGGCTTATAGTAAACGTAAAAGAAATAAATGCGTGGGCAGAGGTGGAGGGTTGATTTGGGGGGTTGAAAAGTGGTGAAGAATGGTATTATTGCGATTATCGGCGTCACAGGTCACTTTTTAACATAACCTCAAAATTTCCGAGAAAAATGGGAAAAATCGTTTTTTCTTTTTTGTTTTTCAATTTTTATTTTTCATTTCCTCAAAAATAATTTAATTTTGACGAAACTTAGTGAAAGTATACCTTTCTGTGCCTTAAATAACCACAAAAATTTATTTTATTATACAAGGTGATGTCAATGTCATTAATTTTAAGAGCAGATAGAGAAAAATGAGTATAATACGACGGCGTGATTAAAAAAAAATTAAATGCATATTTAAGCTGAAAAAAAAAATTTTCAAATCATTATTTAACCCCCTTTTCAGGCTGTTACTGACCTGCTGAGGTCAGCCGGCTACGATATGAACAAAGCGACCTAGATGCAATGTTGCCATATTTATATATTTTCGCACATATAAAGACAATAAATAAACGGTTTGCTCACGTCAGCCAATAATAATTTAAAATGCTATGAATTATTTTTTATAATTATGCAATCAACATATTAAATTGTTATTGTTGCCCAGCAAGAACCTCGAGGTCTGAGCATGACTTGCCAAAAATCATATTTTATTAACATCATAGTGATAATTTTTTAATTTGCTGTAAGCCTTCTTCTAAAAATTGAAAGTAACGCGGCCCATTCAGATGTACAGGTAGAAAATGCGGCCCAACTAAACGATCGCCATATACTCCTGTCCATACATTGACACCTAACCTCCTCTGAAAGCTAAACCGACGAGTAGTGTGCCGATTTTCATGTGACCAAATGTGACTATTATTGCTGCAAAGAAATTAGCTCTGTTTCACTTTAAATAATATTTAATATTGAAATTACAAAACCCCAAGAGTTCAAATAATTTAAATTTCATTTCATAACCATTTCAATTTCATTACAGAAATAATGACATACAAAACCAACACCCACTAGATAAATTATAAAGAGAGGGTGAAATGTATGTAGTATTTAAATATTGACTGTAAGTAATAGAAGATAAAAATACAATCGGACGGAGACAAATAAACAACTCGGTACGTATTTCCGACCTAGGCTAACCTGTGTCGAGTTCAATAACCTTCTGATTTGCACGTGTGCACTTTAGTAGGATCGTATTCCATGCAAAGTAGAGGAAAAAGTTGTCGGTCTTTTATCAAAGGAAAATCGTGTCATTAATGAATAGGGATGATTTTTTTCGAATGTACAGTTATTACAATTTATCATTTTTAATATTATTAACGTTTTCACGTTTTATAATTTATGTTAAATAATACACAGTTTTAGTATTTCAGTTTATTATTCAATATGCAGTTGCGTATAACCAAAGTTTACATAATAAATGTAAACTTTAGTGTAAATCTAAACTTTGGTGTAACCTAGGTAGGTACTTATTGTTTTTTAGAGAGCAATACTTATGTTTTTTACCTGTTTAAAATGCCAGTACGAGTAAAACAGCATTCATCCGTTCAGATCACTTTGTTAATAAAGTTCTGCTGCACTTAGGAACCAATTGCAAAATTCAAGACGATTGGGGAAATCAGCTGCTTCTAAAGCTTGAACTTTTTGAAAATGCGTTATGTTAACTCCTTTGCAGGAAAAATGCGGAAGATATGGAGGTTGGTAGATTTGAATAAACGTTTTAAATTGTTAGGTAATGGTGTTGTAACCGTATGTAGTGTATTTTGTATATTCGGGGATTTAGTGTGCCGACTTTTTTTATTTGATAAAATACAGTGTGCCTACTGCTTTATTTATTTTTTTTTTAACGAAAGTTGACTTCGAGAAGTCAGGCTTGTTAAAACATTTTGAACTAAGTTAATTCAATTATTAAAATTAGTTATAATAAAATGCAGCATGATCCTTTATTTACTTGCATTTTATTGGTTTCATACATATGTATCCGTATACAAAAGCGGATTAATTAAATGTGAACACAGATTATGATGTGAACTTGGCAACGCTGTTCGCTTCAGCTGACGATTTGTTCGTGACATTACGTTACAAAATTTTCCGAGCATCCGGGCATCTGGCAGGGCCGCCTTCTTAGCGGGAGTTATGGGTTGATTTCCTTCATTTTTAAAAGTCGAGTAAAAA